>NW_028281053.1:1280000-1560554 GCF_059751285.1 Brachycentrus maculatus | reverse complement strand
CTAGATTCGAGAACACTTTCAGTTTTATAAAAGTGGTACCATACGAGTGTGCAATATAACAATTTTAATATTTAATCCACACACTGGATTATTCACCATACGATAATTTGTTTATATATATATATATATATATATATATATATATATATATATATATATATATATATATATATATATATATATATATATATATATATATATATATATATGTATATATATATATATATATATATATATATATATATATATATATATATATATATATATATATATATATATATATATATATATATATATATATATATATATATTTATATATATATGTATATATATATATATATATATATATATATATATATATATATATATATATATATATATATATATATATATATATATATATATATATATATATATATACAGTACGCCTATATTAAAACTGGCTTTTTCGCTTATATTTCAGATTAGGGGCAACGTTCAATAACTTAACAGCCAAGGGTTTTCAATCGTTCGTTGTCAACACCGTTGATTTTAATATTCTGCTTCCTTTGACGTTTACCCTAGACATGACAGTCCCAACCCTTTTGATGACGGCAGGTATGTAAACCCATAGTTAAACTCTATATTAACTATTAATTTTCAAATTTGTTATGCTTGTAAAATGTAAATATACATGTATGTACATATATCGACGGCCCCTACGTAAAGTACTCTATCTGCGAATCTGTTACTTTACAGGAGAGAGCTTAGAAGATTTTTTCAACATGTTTTTTCAATTAATTAATCTATTTAATATTAATCTGAAATTCCAAACTAGTATTATACGTTCAAAAACACGATAAAATAATTTATCAAATCGTTAAAAATATTATACTTTGTCAAAATTAAGTAGTTAGCATTTTAGGAGTTCAGTTCATTTCGAAAATTCGATGTAGATAGCGTCTTATACGCCTGAAAACTAGGCGTAATTTATTTTACATATATATTTTTTGTTGATTTGTATTTGTAAATAACGGTCTATGTGTTAGAGAGAATGGGCTACTATAACTACTTCTTTTCCCTCTTAATCCTCATTACTGAGGGTCGTGACCCTTGCAGAAGCAATGACTCTTCTCCAGTTATCCGTTGACTGCGCTGCACGTAACGCTACAACCACCGAGATGTCTGCTGCTGCCTTAACTTGATCGGTCAATTGTGTGGGGGATATTCCTCTCCCTCTCTTCCCCTCCAGGCTACTAACCACAACCAGTCGTTCCAGGCTTTCCTCATTGCCATATAAATTATATATAAATTAGTATATAAATCAATAAAGGAACAATCAATTATGATAGAAGAGGAATGCAGAAATGACTCATAGCCATCTTTGTGCTGATAAAATTGATGTAGCAGCTATAGCTATGTTACTTGGGGTTGTGTGTTGAAGTTTATGTTTTTTTTGTGTTTGGCCTCCACTCGTTTAAAAATGATTTAATATGCCTTTTTTGGATTTAATTTTTTTTTAAATGATTTAATTTTTTTCAGACTTTTACGACTTGAATGCGGACATTTTAGGAAGAGCTCTTTTAACAATATACGGGGAAGGGTATGCAAAGTACGTAAAAAAAACTCTTTTCAATAATTCATTATTTTAAATAATATTTTTGATTTATAACACCTACCTACCCTATGGTATATAAGAATAAAACAACAGCAAAAAAGTTTTTCCCACATTTATTTTCCCGGGTTTGTCGACTGATCTGATGACGCCGGTAACGACATGTAAAATTCAGTTACACTAAGATACATCCGAGAATACCTGAAGTTTATGTAAGCATTTATGTCCATTTTGCCTCAAAGATAGTAAAGGGTGTCGAGTTTGATTCCCAGTGTGGTAAAATCATCCTGGGAATCTTGAATCTTCATCACAATATCTAAATACTCTAAACCAGCGGTCGGGGAACTTTTTTAAGCATTACCCCAAAATATTTTTGCTTAAGTCGATATTACTCCCTCCCCTATTTTGAAAACAAAACAGTAAATGTATATTTAAAATAAAACTTATTTATTTAAATAATTTACCTGAAAAATAATAAAAAAGGTTAAATTAAAATAGTAAGTATGTAATAGACAAACTAAATACAATTCTTAAATCGGATCAAACGAAAATTCAGGTTTTCATGTTTCCTTTTCAGTTTTTGGAGAAATGACGTTGCTTAGTGTTTGATACAATTACTTCAAAATTGGGACTTTTTGATGTAACAGCAATTTGAATAGTCTTCAGCGTTTAATCGATTTCTGAATTGTTTAAGATTGTAAAAATACTAACACATTTATGAAGTAGCTAACTAGAATAAAATCCTTGTTACCCCAAAAAATTCATGTTTACCCCATTTGGGGTAATTTACCCCGGGTCCCCTCCTAAACTGTACACTATCGAGGTGGACAAATTGTGATTTTTTAAAATTCTTTCATCAATTTATTCGGCAGTTACTTTGAGGTAATATTTTTTACTGAGTAAATACCACTGTGTATTTCTTAAAGTGTGTGTTTCGATGCACTTCACGTTATTTTAACACCGTATGTGAATTTCATTAATTGATTCAGCAGTCACATAGTAGTAAAACCACATAGTGGTAAAACACTTTTAATTAAAAAAAATTACTTAGCAAATACCACTATTTCTTAAAACCTACTGTGACACGTTTAAGATGCATTTCGCATCATTTTATTCATTACGGTGTTTGAAAATAATGCGGAATGCATCGAAACACGTGTCAGAGTAGATTTTAAGAAATAGTGGTATATACTAAGTAAACATTAAATTGATGTCCGCCTCCGTAGTGTAATGGTCAGCACGCTCGGCTACCGTTCTGGAGGTCCCGGGTTCGATTCCCAAGGGGGGTAAAATAAATAGAAATGATTTTTTCACTGTCATATTTATTCAATATTACCCTGGACTGGTACCTGAAGCGGAGGGCTGATCACCTTTCCTTCATGTGTAAAAACGATCAAGATAACACTCCGTTTATATGACGCAGTGCCCTATGCACCATTGGGGTGCGGATAAGGGTTTTATTATTATTATTTAAACATTAAATTAAAAACCGTATGTGAAACTAAGTGTGAATTTTAGAGTTGTATCCTTGGGAGGTTGTAGGATAATGATATGGTAGGGCCAGTTTCATATTTTTAAGTATATATTATTTTTTTCAGCGGGAACATAGACAATTAAGGGAGGTTTTAGTCACTGCCAAATTGTTATTAATGTATTTTTTATTATACATATATATATTTATCAAATTTTATAGATTTTAAGAAAAAGTGGTATTTACCAAGAAAAGTTTAAAATAAAAATAAATATTCTTATTCGATTTTTGTTCCAGAATAACATTCGAGGATTTTAGGATTTCAATCAAAGCGTATTTGGCAATTGTTAATGAAAAAGTGATAATGACGAGTATGGTGGTCGAAATCACAGTCGGTAATGTCCTGGTATGTGAACGCATTTTGTTTGTATTTTTAAACCACTCGTTTCAAAACTTTTTTGAAATGAACATTAATATAAAATTTTATTTACAACATTTTGACTGTGTCCAAAAACTTGTTCACAAATCTGGATTATCTCCGATTATAGGAGTTATTTTTCGTGTTATTTTTTGACATCTCAAAATATTATGAAAAATATTTTAGATAATCTGGATTATCTCCTATAATCGGAGATAATCCACATTTGTGATCAAGTATTTAGATACACTCAAAATGTTGTAAATAAATTACCTGATCAATTATAATCCAGGATTCGGACCACACATACTAATATGAGAGTTCTGCTCAATAAAAAGCTTAATTTCATCTCACCAATAGATGTCTCTAGTGAAGTTCTTGTGACTAAAGAACAACGTTTCGAAATTGGCACATTTATATATAGAACTTCCAAGAATTTGAGTAGTGTGGTTGTAAATCATGGGTAGAATTGGTGAATGTTACACGTGTGTAAAGTGATCACTTAAACTAGCCTATAACGGTCGTTAGCCCTGTAACCTAGACTTCCATATTTCACTTCATCTTTGATGAGATGTCAAAAAATGATATGAAAAATAACTCCTATAATTGGAGATAATCCAGATTTGTGAACAAGTATTTGGACACACTCAAAATGTTGTAAAAAAGAGACCACGATCATATAGACCATGTTCTTCTTCATCTATGTTGAAATGTCGAAAAACAATTTGAAAAATGACTCCTATAATTGGAAATAATGCAGATTTGTGAAAAAGTATTTGGACACACTCAAAAGGTTTTAAATTATTATATTAATTTTATTTATTTCTTCCAAACATACTACAAACATAAGTCATACGAGTATATTTAATATTCCCAATGAGTAATTTCTATTTCCCATTTTGGGACATGGGATTAAACTTAAAAAGACTGGAACACAAATAATAAAGTTACAAAAAAGTTTTTTTTTTTAAATAACCAAAACTAATACATGGCAAAATATAAAAACAATAAACAGGTATAATAAATAGGCATAAGAAGCATATTTAAAAGAAATAGTGAGGGTTTAAACTTTTTGCCGTTATAAGTCATAAGCTCACATATTGTTTGCTTTTTTCAGTCGGCTCTGGAAGGTCTCATGGGCGGAGGGCCGGCATCTGACATAATGAATGAACTCATAGCCGACATGATACCAAATCTGCTCGTGACCCAAAATGCTACCATATCGCAGACCATTGGAAGGGTGGCGACCAGATTCGTCAATAACTTGCTCAAAGATATGACTCTTACTGATTTAATAAATATAATTCTCGGTCAATAATTATGACTGGCGCTGTTTTATCTTCAGATCATACTTCCCCTGCTCCACAAAGAAAACAACACACCCCGGTTATTTTCTTACTGTTTTAGTTTACAAAATATTTTTCTTATAACTATAGTCTCAGTTTAAGGGGGAACCAGCAGACTTCAAATTTAGAACTCTAACGACCACGTTAGAGGTCGGTCGTGCTTCTGCAAACAAATTTAGTAAAATATTTATTGGAATATGACTTTTTTAAATATACACATACTGAAAAGAATATTTTTCCTTTTTTTAACTCCTTACCTTTCAATAACTCTTTTCCTTTCGATACCGTATATTTATTTAAAACCTTAATTGTTTAATACAAAAATGGTATTTTAATAAAAAAAATCAATTATGCTAAATGTTACCTGGGTTTAAAGAAAATTAAGTTGAGATTTATCGTACATTGGGCCTTAAGTGAAAAATTGTTAGTAAAACCCAGTGACTTGTATGTGTATACTTACTATATAAATTACAAATTTTCTTCGTGAGTCCGCCTCCGTGGTGTAATGGTCAGCGTGTTTAGCTGCCGTGCTGGAGGTCCCGGGTTCGATTCCCAGGGGGGGTGAAAATAAATATTGGTGATTTTACACTGTAATATTTATTTAATATTACCCTGGACTGGTTTCTGAAGCGCAAGAGTGATCACCTTGCCTTCATGCAAGTAATGATCAAGGTAACAGTGCGTCAATTCGATGCAGTGCCCTATGCACCATAGGGTGCGGATAAGGGTTATAAGTAAGTAAGTAATGTTTTTAAAATATTTTGTGCAAGTTGCAAGTGCAAGTTGTTAAACTTGTTTTTTTCTTTGTTAATGAAATTGTGCACATTAACCTCACCCGATGCAAATATTTTAAATTTACAGCATAGTAATAATACTCAAAAATGGAAAAGTTCCTTTAAATTATATAAAAAGCATATAAAAAACTTAAAATGAATAAAGAAATAAGAGGACAAATTTACAAGAGATAGCTAAAAATACATGGTAAATAAATAATACTTATTTTTTAAATCATCTATCAAGGCTTATAAAAAGTTATCATAAAAGCATTTTAAATTTCGCGCTAAAATGTTGACGGTGGTACTATCTAATCTCTATGCTACCATAAACAAAATTTCGGGGTATGTAAAACTATTTTTTTGAATTCAACATGGTTGTCATTTCGCCAGTAGAATAAAAAATAACATATCACTAACTACGGGTGCATTCCAAAAAAGAGAAAAAACATATGTATATCTATGAAGCAAATAGCAAAAAACCCAATTTAAAAAATAGAACTTTCCGCTAAATATAAATTTCAAAAGAAACATATAAAATGCGTTTGGTATTTAGAAATGTCATGATGTTATTGTTAAAAAACTATTAATTTTGACAATAGTTTTATGTAACACTTTTAATTTATTGACAAAATCTTTGTTTTAATTCCAAATCTTTTCAAAAATAACTTCAGTATTTTCTTTTTTACGACGACCTCTAATAATGAATATGTAAATAACTTTCAAGAAGCCAATCTCTGAAACATTTTTATCATAATAACTTCGTTTTCAATAAAAAATATTATACAAAATATTACTTGTATCATATGATTTTAAAACACATAAAACGTTAGTAATGTTTTAAAGAGGTTTTTTTTCACAACCACATTTTCTCTAAAAAAAAATATATGTAGGTACATATTACATTTCACAAGTCGACACCGACGATTGAACTGGACATCTCTAAAACAAAATAAAGGGACCGCCTCATGCTTTGTCTATGGTTTAAAATGCAGTTTTCATTATTGTACGTCAAAATCATACATCTTTACAAAATCGTATTGTTTTAGCAAGTTGTAGTGTGATTTTGAAGCGCTTTAGATTTTACACATTATGTGCACAGGTTAGCGTTATATTTTTCAAAATATACGGTGTTATTTACATTTTTCGCTGGTATTTTTTTGTTTTCGTATTATTATTCAGTGTCTTCACATCTGCATTTTTTCCGGCAAGTTTTCTGCTTTCTTCCTCCGGACGCCATTTTGTCTGGCCGGCTGATCTATCTGTATTTTAAATTGCGAAAATATATTGTTGTAATGGATTAAATAATATTATTTAGGTAATAATAAATAAAGTCGAGGCATCCGCTTTCGGAATGCGGGCCCTTTTGGCTTTCGGGGGTGCATGTTCAGTGTAAATGTTCCGTGTAGTGCGTATTTTTGAAGGAAGGATCTTACGACATTACTGTTTGATCCGTTGATAGTTTTAAATCTATTTATATTTCCTCCAGTGAATCGCGTGAATATACAAATTCGATAATTGCGGCCTTTGCGTATTTTCGTTTGAACGGGTGCATCTCGTTCGGTAATTTGTCATTTCGGTTAGGTTAATAAGGGTATTGCATGTTGTCAAGTGTGCCGTTTGACGTTTGCCTGTTTCGACACGGGTTTATTGATTGCTGATTTATTTTTCAGCAGAGGAAATGTGAGAGTTATCCTGGAGATTTGATCAACAATGACTATAACCAGGAACGCAGTGCCGGTCAGTATATTATCATATTTATTTTTAGATTTGTATATCTCTCCCCATGTGTTTATGACGCTCGAATTGTGCCATTAATTTCCCGAGATTCTGACCGCGGCTGTCCTTTTGCACGATGCGTATATTTCGGAAATCAATTATTTATCAAATAATCATAGAATAAAACTAGAACAGGTACTTTGTGATGATTACGTCGTCGTTTTATTTTAATTACTGTCGAGTGTTGACATCATTTCGTGTTTTATTTATTTACATTACGTGAATCAATAATTATCTGTCGACGGGAAAGGAAAAGAAACTACTTGAAATATTGTGAAATTGCGTGTTTTCAAGTATTTTTACCACATGATTGCTTCCATTGAAACCTCGTGGACCCTAAGATCGTATTGATTAACTTTTAGACAACATCTTTTTTATAATTAATTTAACTACGAATTTGAAATAGTAAAAAAAATTACCACAATGTGAAATTTCCGAAAATTGTGCAATATTATTTGCTTCCATTAAATTACATTTCAAATAGCCATTCTTAACTTTTAGTTCAGAACACTCATGAAACTAAAAATATGTTTTTTATAAAAGTCATAAATTAAATCGAGAACTTATTACTATTCAATTTGTTTGTTTTTTAAAATAACAGGTTTATAATATATTAATGAAAGCAACTGACAATATGTTTAATACGATATATAATATATGTAACACCAAACTGATAACCACATTGTCACCTGAATGGGGAAATATCATAACTGCATATTGCTCACTTCTTTCAACAACGTCAAATATCAAAAATGGTCAATTTTCAGATGTGCTTTTTTCGGATTGCCCAGAAAATGAACTATATCCCAGCAAAAGCGGCATATTTTCAACTTAATACTTACCCGCTATAGGGCAGAAAATGTTGTTTTTGCATTTTGAAGAAAAGGTATTGTTTAATTATTTTTTTAAATATACTACAAATTTTTCAAAAGGAGAAAAAACATTCAGGTTTTACCTAAAAAGATCTGTTGCACAGAAAAAGTGGCTTGATATTTGTTTTTAACACATTGTATTATATTTTAAACTTTAAAAACATTCTCCTGAAAAATCAAGTTTTTTGAGTTTGTTGAAAGGAGTGAGCGATATAAGGATATTTTTCAGGAGAGGCAATTCAACTTTTGAAAGTGAGTTCTCTCAATCATTTAGTAGTATATACTTTTCAATATTTAGATTCATGATGTTTAACCACCCTACCTTTGGGTTATTATTATAATCCATAAAGTAGGTGATAAATCCTCTGGTTTTTTCATAAGATTTCTTGATAATAATATTTATTTGACAGTTTTTTAAACAGTATACCTATTTCTGACCCTTTGCAAGTCAGAGGCTCTCAACATTAGATGTCGGTGAATTTCTTTTCTTTTGTTATGACATTCGGTTGAATATTTTGACAAAAATATTTTGTATTTTTTTTTTTCATTTAATATATTTACATTTTTATTTATAACATAATACATTTGAATCATTTATACATATGGAGAACTTTTATATTTCTATTCGCTGTGCCTCTCCATAAAAGAGACTGTGCTCTTGTGCTTAGAGAGGGACTTACACTCGTGGTTTAATGTTATATAATAAAATATATAATAGTTTTTTTTTGTATATTTTTCAAGATTTAAATGTATAGAGCTTTAATTTTTTTCTTAAGTATTTTTATATCATCTATTTTTTGTAATATATCAATCAACATAATCTCTATTGAATGTAATATATCAATCAACATAATCTCAACATATTCTGCAAACATTGGAAAAATAGGTAGCCAGTGATATTGACCTCGAAATGCTAAACGTGCCGTATGACGTATTCGTATGCGTAGGGGGAGTAAGAACAATTTGACGTCTCACGAATATTTCTGTGGTTGCGGGTATACTTTTTTGTACCTGAACGTACGTGATACTGCTTGTTGCGTTTATGCGATAATATAGTGGGCATATTACGTAAATTCGTATAGGTTAAATAGCTATTTGTTTAAGTTTAGAAATTTCTGGTCAACAAAAATTGTTGTATTAATAGCGCAATACATTAACTCTCCCTTCCCGGTGTTGTGTACCGTGTACACATTGCTTCTAATAACCATCAATATCTCTATAAATATAATATATACAAGGCTAAGATTTTAGGTATTCCTCCATAACATATTTAAGCATTGGTTTAAAAAAATAATATTAATAATAGTCAGAATTTATCAGGTACATGGGAGGTATTTTGTGAATATCAGAAACAAATTCGCGTATAAACAGCGCGTAAAGAGTGTGCGGGAACCGTGGCACTATATTCGCATCTCACTCTTGCATACTTGCACTGTGCAAGTGTGGGGAGCTCAAAGCTCAATGTTCTATGGCTAGCGGCTAGCGGCAGTAACTTTTGGGCTTCCGACAAGAGTGGACCTATGCTTGTTCCGTGAGCGTTGCTAGATGGTTAATAATGTTTTCAGCAAGTAAATCTGAATTATTATAATTTTTGACTTTATTTATAATTAATTAAGGGAATTAGCTATGAATGTCTGTATTTTTCCGATTTAAAATTGCCAATTTTTTATTGAGTAGTGACTACCCAACACCGGGACACGCGTTTTTATTTTAGCACCGGAAGGAAATATTTATAATGTTTGAAAATTATGCAGAATCCATCGAAACACGAGTCGCAGTAGATTTTAAGAAATAGTGGTGTTTACTAAGTTCAACTTAAATTAAACATGGATAGATTTCACCACAAAGTGACTGCCGAATCAATTAATAATACTGTATGTGAATTTAATTCAAAAATTTTGACTTGTGTACTTGGGGCGTTGATGGTTGAAGAGGGGGTAGGAGCTGTTTCTTATTATTTATTTATTCGTTTTTATTTCTTATCGTTGGGAAAACACAATTTAATTTTTTATTACTTATTAATTATTTTTCTTCTTTAAATGGCAATAACAACAGTTAAACATTGTTTTAAATTCGTCTGTTAATTTTGTGAATAATTGAATCAATAAATTTAACCAGAAATATAATTATACGTAGTATTAGATAGTGCTTGTTTAATTTACTGTTTTTATTATTTACAAAAATACTTCAATTTCATACTATTTCTGTGAGCCTAAGCGGCTCATTATTAGAAATAGGTATCAAATTGTGATAGAATGGGTTCAAACCGAGAATCTCTGACTCAAGAGTCCGCGACACTAACCACGGGATCACAACCCGACACAATTAGGCTCCGAATCCCCCCTAACAACATTTAGTTCTCACCTATACGATGCACAAAACGTACCCTTATCCTTACCCCAATGGTGCATAGGGCACTGCATCATATAAACGCAGTGTTATCTTGATCGTTAACACACGAAGGAAAGGTGATCAGCCCTCCACTTCAGGTACCAGTCCAGGGTAATAATGAATAAATATTACAGTGGAAAAATCACTTATATTTATTTTACCCCCCTCTGGGAATCGAACCCGGAACCCGGACCTCCAGAATGGTAGCCGAGCGTGCAGACCATCACACTACAGAGGCGGACAAAACTATGCACAAGTCCTGTTATAATTAGTTGAAACATGTGTTTTTTCCATTTTCCTCACTACTTGGTCAACTTGGCCGGACTCCAAATGAATCAAAACTTACTCGCGCGTCCATGCTCCCGTGTTGTCATCTTCCCACCGCGCTGTGTGTGTGCGTGTGTGTGTATTATCTTCCATTCCTGTAAACGCAGGGCTAATGATATACCTACGTAATGTGTGTTTGGCTGTGAATTATGGCCACTAATGTAAATAGATCTCGGTATTTCCTTAATTTTCTTGGCTCGCGATGATATTATCATGGAATATTTGGGTGGACGGCAATGAGTGTATTTTTGTACACGGTTGCATTTTTATTCTTTATTTTGGTGAATGTAAACAATATAGCCACGATGTAAACAATATAAAAATAAACTTAATTTACTTGTGTTCATTTATTTGAATTTATAAAAATATACATACTATAAGTCATCATAATGCATTATTCTTAATACATCGCCCACTCCTTTCAACAACGTCATATATCAAAAATCGACAATTTTCAGTTGTGCATGTTTTTCGAATGCTTAGAAAATGTACTATATCCCAGCAAAAGCGGCATATTTTTAACTTAATATTTACCCGTTACAGGGCAGAAAGTGTTGTTATTGCATTTTGATGAAAAGGTATATATTAATATTATTTTTAAATAAACTAAATATTTTTCAAACGGAGAAAAAACATTCAAGTTTTACCTAAAAAGATCTGTTGCACAGTAAAAAGTTCAATTAGTGGCTTGATATTTATTTTCAATACATTTTATTATATTTTTAAACTTTAAAAATGATCTTCTGAAAAATCAAGTTTTTTGATATATGACGTTGTTGAAAGGAGTGAGCGACATGTATTATTAATTTTTTTTATTTAATTTATTTGTTAAATATATATGTCCGCATCCGTAGTGTAATGGTCAGCATGCTCAGCTACCGTACTGGAGGTCCCGGATTCGGTTCTCAGGGGGGGGGTCAAATTAATATAAGTGATTTTTCACTCTAATATCTATTCAATATTACCCTGGACTGGCACCTGAAGCAGAGGGCTGAACACCTTTCCTTTAAGTGTAAACGATCAAGATAACACTGCGTTTATATGATGCAGTGCCCTATGCACCATCGGGTGTAGTTAAGGGTTTGAAGACATACATTAATTTATAAATTCATTAATGTAATTAATATACAGTCCCAGCTTGCTAATCCGAACACTCCGAAATCCGAAACGCGCTGTTATCTGCTGTGATCCGTAACAATTTTGCGGATCAGGTGATGCGAGTTAAAAAAATTCCATCTTTTGAAGCCAGCTTTCAACATAGCCATCAACTGAGCTGAATCATTTTAAAGGTCTTCTAGGTGGTCTTCTTCCATCTAGGTCTATCTTCTTCCATTTAACTTCAAAGTTACGAACGCCGCATCCCATTTCGGTGTACCAGTTATGGAATACATCACTCGCAGTGGAAGATAAGTTTTGTGAGCGAGTGTGAGTTTTGTCCACCTTCTCCTGTTCAGGACTTGGACAGTATGAGTTCCAGTATGGTTGGGACATTTCCTTAGAATGTCACCTGAGAGCATTAACCCCTCATGTCTCTTCTTCCAACCCTGCGCCCTGGAAGGCCGCTGATGACCATTCACCGACCATACTCGGCTGAATTTCGAGATACCGGACTGACCTAGGAGCAAGTCGAGGAGATGGCTCATGACAGAATGACTTGGAGACGTCTCCTGTTGGCTATATGCTCCACTTAGGGAGCGAACATGGGAAAAGAAGAAGTGAATTTTAGATAATGTGTGGTTAATAGCTGCGGGCTTTTGTTGCGCAGATGGAGTTCCCGGTGGGCAAGCTGACTGCATTGGAAGAGAAGATCTCCAGTCCTCGCTGGGTGGTTCCTGTACTGCCCGACCAGGAACTCGAAGTGCTGCTCAACGCGTCCATCACCTTCGCCTGCGATGGTAACAAACCTCTCTTTTAGATATTCTCAATATTATTAATATTTAAAGCATGGGTGGCCAACATTTTCAGCAGCCGGGCCAAATTTTAGAAATCAGATTTCTTCCCGGGCCGTAAAACAAAATTTCTTTTATTATTCAAAGCAAACATGAACTATATTATTTTTTAAGATATAACAAACATGTAATCAAACATATAATATTAATAAAAGTTAGGCAATACAAAAATTAAAAATTACACAATTTTAAATTTGTGAGACGTCTGTTTTTGTTTGTCAGAACTAAGTGCATCAATGTTGATACGTTAACGATTGATGCTGTTGCTACACGCAAACTGTTTTCCAAATGCACATCAGTGATTCTTGTTCTCATTTGTGATTTAATATGCTTCTTTCGACTAGTATCATGGCTACTGTATAACTAGCTTTTACATAGCATTTTGACTTTGAGGAGCTCTAGCACTCAGTTATAGCAGCTTGTATTCTTATCAATGTGTATTTAAAAGTCGATCGCAAAATGTTGTGATTGTTAGTTAACACGAATATACCATAGAAGAAATTGTCACGATAATGAGATACTTCCATATATGGGATATGATACAAACTACGCACTGTGTAATGTTCTTTTTGTGGTTTTATGTACACTTAAAGAAAAAATGTGTGAAATGCTCCGCGGGCCGCAAGTAGACACCCGTGGGCCGCGGGTTTGCCACCCTTTAAATATAAATAATGTTGAGAATATACAAATATTTGATTTGTGCTGTAGGTCGGGACACGAGCTGCGTGGCGTGCCAGCGCTTCTACCGCGACGCGCTGACGGTGTCCTTCAGCAAGCTGCTCACGGACGAGGCGGTGTCGTCGTGGAAGCCCAACATACAGCAGTGCATCCGGGCCAACTGCGAGCGCCTCGTCAAGCTGTGCGCGCTCCGCATGGACAACCCGCACCTGCTCAACCTGCTGGCCGTGCTCTTCAATCCCAGTAACAAGTGAGTCGCTTCCTTCTTTTCTTATTTACATTATGGTGGAGACTGACCGGAGTCATTTTGTCGAAACGTAACACGTTACGATGCGAGCATTCGTGTAGTCAGTACAGCGAGCCGAGCGCTCCATCCGTAGTTTCGGATGCTCGCATTAAGTATTGTTTTTAAGTGGTATTACACAAAGCGAACGATGAAAGTGTCTGATTGTGGTCCCGTTGTCCCCGTTGTTAGTGTCGCGGACTCTTAAGTCAGAGTTTCTCGGTTCAAACCCACTCTACCACGATTTGATACCAATTTCTAATAATGCTTAGTGAGCTTAGGCTCACAGAAAAAGTATAAAATTGAAATATTTGTGTAAATAATAATAACACAAATATTTCTCTTTTATTTTTAATTAAAAAATGCTAAGGAGAATGTTATATTGCCATACCATAAAGTTAGCAATGCTTTTAATATACAAAATATAATCTCACTTATATTCACTAGAGAAACCTTTGTATGTACTATTCTCAAGTGAGGGCATCACCGTAAGGTAAAAATTCTAAATCCATAATAAAAAAAATACAACTAACAACCAAAAGGAACATAAGAGTGCATATATATATATGTACATATTTTAAAAATTAGTGCAATATGGATGTTCAACAATAGGCAGAATGGTGAACTTTACACAAGCGTATAAAGTGATCATTTTAGCCAGGCAAATGCCAGGTCATGAGTGGTCGACTCCTAAATGGACGAAGCCCATATTTGTGAACAATGATCCTCAAAATAGTGTGAATTTATTTCATATTACCCTGGACTGGTACTTGAAGCGCAGGAGCTAACAATCAATTTTGTTTCCAGATTTCACTCATTCAACTCCAGTAGACAAAGTGACACCTCCACAGATGAAACAGTATACGCTAGACCACAGGATCACAGGAACCCACGAGGATGGCTGGTCGACCTAATTAATTTGTAAGAAATTCTTCGCTTCAAATGATTTGTCCAATTTTGATTTAATCGAATTTGATTTGAAATGTTTTGTCAATTTTGTCCGCCTCCGTAGTGTAATGGTCAGCAGGGTCGGCTACCATTCTGGAGGTCCCGGGTTCGATTCCCAGGGGGGGTCAAATAAAGTGATTTTTTTACTCTAATATTTATTCAATACTACCCTGGACTGGTACCTGAAGCGGAGGGCTGATCACCTTTCCTTTGTGTGTTAACGATCAAGATAACACTGTGTTTATATAATGCAGTGCCCTATGCACCATTGGGGTGCGGATAAGGGTTGCGGACGTCAGATCCAATGAATCTGGTATATCACACCAGAGTACCGAAAGTTGATATATCAGATTTTGTTATCCAAAGGGTAAAATAATTAATTTCATTCTTGCCTTGTACAGATTTGGGTACCTTGAGGGTTTTGAGAAACTGGGCCAAAGATTTGTGGTGGTAGCCGGGTTGAAACAGTCTCCATCGTCAGAGGAGACCACCATCGCAGCCGATGTCAACGCCCCGGAGACAGCTGACAAAACCGACAATGGGCCGGCACTGACCGAGGTATTCTCACATTCCGTCTTGTAGTCAAGGTCAAGTTTTTTTTCTGCATTTAATAGCTCCTGATGGGATGAGAGTAAAAGTTAATGAGTAACCGCGGTATGCGCAATGGTTCCATTTTGAGATTGAAGTAAAATTAAAAACACTATTGAAGAAAAAAGTTTAAAATACTACGCGATATCTGAAAGGAAAATAATATGTGAAATTTAAATATTTCAAACTTATCACATATAACACCATCAGTAGAACTTAAATACATTAACTTAACTGCTAGAAAGTAATACATTATGAGCACAGTTTGTGTCTCTTACATACGTAGAGAGCGGGAGACGCTTATAAGCATAATATTTGATTACTTCTGGTAAAGCGCAAGAGATGCCAAAAACATTGTACTGATCAGAATTGGATTTGCTGTTACTTTTGATTAGTATACGACCCTAATTATCATACTAATTAGGGTCAGGGTTGATGAAAAATCGGCCCGATAACAAAGTGATCCGAATGTATTAACCTGTCCGGGCGTGAGTTTCTACGGACAAAACTGTATCTAAGTAGTGAATTTGTTTTTGCTATTTTTTTTTATACTTTTATAATTTTAAATCATAGTCGATGCTATAAGCAACATATTTTCTTGAATAAACAAAAATATTGACACCAGTAAACACGATTTATATGAAAATTATCAAAATATCGATAAATCATGTTTTTAACATGTTTTGATATAAATTGTGTCATAAATCATTAGGTTAAAATACATTGTAGAATTTATTATACTTCTTTAAAGGTAAAGACATGTGGAGTGAATAGATGATGAGAGAATGACTAAGTATATTTGGCAAATGTGAATGCGAGAACAGAACGAGGATGGCCAAAAAATGTCGGTCCGTATCTTGTGATAAAACACTTGATAATTTTGAGCGGTATCCACCTTGTCCCCTTATACAATGTTGTTGTTTCTTTTCAGTCGGTGGAGTCAACTTCTAAGGATGTCCTGTCATCGACGGTCGGCACGCCCTCCCAAGACGAGGAGGGCGGGGCCGCTGCGACCATCCTGGCCATCTGGCAGCTGATCCGGCCCTTCGGGCTCTGCCACGAGCTCCTCACCCCGTTCACAGTCAACAAGTACCTGATGCCCATACTGGTGAGACAACGACACACTTTGTTTTCATCAGAATTGAATTGAATTCAATTTTATACAAAAATGTATAGTCCACCCCCGTAGTGTAATGGTCAGCACGCTCAGCTAACGTTCTGGAGGTCCCGGGTTCGATTTTCAAGGGGGGGGGTGTAAAATTATGAATTATTCTTTCACTGTAATATTTATTCAATATTACCCTGGACTGGTACCTGAAGCGGAGGGCTGATCGCCTTTCCTTCATGTGCTAAGATAATACTGTGTTTATATGATGCAGTGCCCTATGCGCCATTGGGATGCGGATAAGGGTTTGAAGAAGAAGAAGGTACAAAAGATACCTTTCTTGTGCGTACGCTTTAAATGTTACAGTGATATCTTGAACGTCTTAAGATACGGCTTTTGAAAACGCAACCATACCGCTAAAATGACTAATAACACTCTTCGTAAAGTTCAAATAAGCTTATCAGCTACAAAGTTGGGCAAAACTTTTAAGGTTAATTGGTTCATATGTAAATATTAAGGCCTTACTAGCAATGATATAATTCATTACTGGTCCGGTTGAGCAAATAGCCGGTCGCCACCACACGTCCGATTTTTTTTAGAACTTGTATTGGATTTTTTTTTGTTTTTTAGCATATATATATTGAAAAAATATTTTGATAATTTTTTAAAACCATATACTTACTTCGAAGAAAAAGAATTAAAAAAAAAAAAAAGATCTTCTAAGAAAAAAGATCAATCACGTAAAATGTTACTGGATTTAGAGAAAATTAAGTTGCGACTCGACAAATAGTAGGCCTGAATAAAGCATTGAATATGAAAACGATTGATAAGCGTTTTTTTTTTCTTTATTTTAAATTCTTTTGCATTACATGACATAAATTCAAATACAAAAAAATATGAAAAAAATTAAATATAAATACAAAAAAAGATCCCACAAAGGCATGGCCTGTGTGTGGGTATACAATATTATTTTGGTCATAGTAAAGGGTATAAGGGTATAGGTATTATCAGTAGAAGTAGAATAATAGTGTTAATATAAAATACAAAAAATACTTGACTATCAGAAAACAATTAAAAAAAAAATAACTAGCAACTTAAAAACATAAAAAAGATGAAAAAGTAAAAAGTTAGCAAGAATGTACTACAAGAAAAAGGAGCTTAAATCTGTCTCTTCCATGAACAATCTAAGCAAAATTTTTAATTGATTTGTCTACAGGAGGCAATTCCATCCGTTTTGGAGAGACTATCGGATGAGGAGCTGAAGAGGGAAGCCCGCGGAAGTGAAAATAAGACGGACACGGTATCGTGTCTCATTCGAGCTTGCAAATGTTTGGCGTCCAAGGCTACACAAAATCCAAACCTCATCAAAGGTAATACTCTTTCTCGTAGTGTTGTAATGATTTGACAGAAATTAAAGCTAAACTGGCAGTACACAATGGAGTTCTGGTTCCAACCCTTATGTATGGAAGCGAAGCATGGAGTTGGCAAAAGAAGGATGAAAGCAGACTGAATGCAGTCGAATTGCGATCCCTCAGACAAATGTGTGGCAAAACGATGTTTGATAGATGTTCGAATGATGAAATAAGGAAAGAATGTAAGGCTGAGATAAGCATTATCGATAAAATTAAGAAAGGTGTGTTGAGATGGTTTGGACATGTGGAGCGTATGAGTGAAGAAAGAACGGTTAAACAAATTTATGGGGCGAATGTAGTTAGAAAAAGAAGCAGAGGACGACCGAGGAAAACTTGGCACAATCAGGTATGTCAAATACTTGAAAGCGGCCGGGTCAGGAGTCGTAATAATCGTCGGGTATGTATGAGGAGATGCATGAATGTAGAAGAGGCAAAGAATGTTTGCAAAGACAGAGTGGTGTGGCGTTCGATTCTCTCTGCCTACCCCTGCGGTGAAGCGGCGTGATGGTTAGTTAGTTAGTTTTTAAATCATTTTGGTTTGTACCGGCTGCTAAGCAAACTATCGGAAGGATTGCCAACTGATAATTTCAAATTATTTGAATCTATGAATAGTTTTTGAAGAAAAATCTTTTAAAAAAATGGATTTGGTACAGTTAATTATGAAAAGTCAATTTTAGGATATCCAAAATAGCAAAAAATACAGAATATGATTCTTACTTTTGATTAAACCCTTTGCATATTAAAAAATGTTCTAAATAATCTTATAATTATTGCAACACCCAACTTATCAAGTCACTACATATTAACACGTTGACTGCCACGGCAATTTTCAGACTTCTTGATTTTGAATAATTTTTTTATAATTTTGTCCGCCTCCATAGTGTAATGGTCAGCACGCTCGGCTACCGTTCTGGAGGTCCCGGGTTCGATTCCCAAGGGGGGTAAAATAAATATTAGTGATTTTTTCACTGTAATATTTATTCAAAATTACCATGGACTGGTACCTGAAGCGGAGGGCTGATCACCTTTCCTTCATGTATAAACGATCAAGATAACACTGCGTTTATATGACACAGTGCCCTTTGCACCATTTGGGTGCGGATAAGGGTTTTATATATATATATGTATTTTTTGTCAATTTTGTTCATGTAAGCTCACATTGATTTTTTGTTCTCTTCCCATGCGCCATCTATCCATATTAGCACTGATATACTAGGAATTTTATCGTAGCTGCACTAATATGGCAAGTAAACACATCACAAGATAACTCATAGTCAGTGTCCTAGCAAAGAACGCAAGCTACGAGTTATCTCGTAGTTGGCAGTCAACATATTAAAAAATGTTGCAAATAAACATATATTTATTGCCAAGACCCAACTTCTAAATGAATATTGTGCGATGAAATGATTTAAACCATTTCAATTGGCATTCTGCAGGATTGGACATGTTTCGCCTGAAGATGATACTCCGGCTGCTCCAGATGCCCTCCTTCAACGGCAAGATGTCCGCCCTAAATGAGGTGAACCAGGTCATCGGTTCTGTGAGCCAACAGTCCAAACCCGACTGGCTGACTTCCGCCACCATTGCTGTAAGTACTCCAGCTCAAACTGATAATGTTTGTATATGTTCAAAAGGGTCAAATTAACAGTGCACAAAAATGCTAAAATAGTATGATTAATATATCCCTTTTTACATTGTTCGCAAATTTTATCTAAACGTAGAATTTTACTCACAGACTTGGACATATATATGTCTCCCTCCCATTAGTAGAATTTAATGTAGGTATTTTTTAAATATACTTTAAAAAATATGTCTGTTTTGCACCATTCATATTCCCATTGTAGATGTTAAAATATGCAGTATAAAATACCTACATATTTTAAAATGGGAAACATCTAGTGATAGCAAAACAGAAGTTATAGCAACAAAAATACAGGGGTTGTCTGCTGAAATTTCTAATTATTGGTATTCATAAATACTCTTTTGGACAAAAACTTTTTGAATTATTGATAAAATTGATTAGGATGACTCAAATTTTGTGACCTTAAAATTAGGAAATGCAAATTATTATAATTATACTATATTGTATCACAGACTAATATGTAGTATTGTATTGTGGCTTTACAGAATTGTGTGATTTTGTTGACAATACTCTATTGTGGCTTTGTAGTATTGTCGTGTGACCTTGTTGACTTGCCTATTTTGCCGGCAGCAATGGATCTGCAATGTGCTGGATATCGTCCTTTGCGACTCTCTATTTATCTGATTAGAATATTGTGGTTTTGCAGTATTGTCGTGTGACCTTATGACAATACTGTATTGTCGTGTGACCTTGTTGACTTGCCCGTTTTGCCGGCAGCAATGGATCCGCGACAACAACGTGCTGGAGATAGTGCTGCGCGACTCGCTGCACCAGCCGCAGTACGTCGAGCGGCTGGAGAAGATGCTGCGCTTCATGGTGCGCGAGGGCGCGCTGACGGTGCGCGACCTGGACGCCGTGTGGGGCGCGCAGCACGGCAAGCACGAGGCCATCGTGAAGAATGTGCACGACCTGCTCGCCAAGCTGGCCTGGGACTTCACGCCCGACCAGCTGGACCACCTCTTCGACTGCTTCAAGGTGAGGGGCCTCAACTTACGCAAATCACCTGCCCTTTCGGGCAAGGCTATGAGAATAGTAGTTAACCTTTTAACAGCCGGTAGGTACATGTATGGCGGTACCCAGAACGCCGCGAATTTTACAACAAAAATAAAACCTTCTAAACATATCATTATTGAAAGTGTAATATTGTTTATTTATAAAACTTACCAAGTAAATGAGGAGCGCGCCAGTCGTGCAGTCATTTATCCATAATCATAAAATTAATTGTTCATGGTGCAGGGTTGTCACAAAATTTGTCATAGAAAATATGAAAACTCAATTATATGTCAAAAGTAATTGTTTATGTTAGTTTAATATTAAAAGTATACACACACACACACTATGATTTAAAAAAAAATAAAAATTAAACATCATCCGAATCCGCACTAAAATCACTGTCACCAGATTCGGCAGTGACGGCAACTCGGGGATTATTAACCCTGAGCGCAATCAGTTGTTCCGACGACAAAGCTTTCTTTAATTTACGTTTAAAGTGGTAAAAACAAATTCTATTTCAATTCTAAGTATGCTATAAGATATTCTCAATAGATGTCACTATGCGTTCAATTTATTTGTGCATTTTAAATAATTGATTTTCTTTACTCAAAGCCCATTTAAAACGGCGCGTCTTAAGACGTCATTTTTGTATGAGCGGCGCTCCGTTCACAGAAAATTATGCGTCTCAAGACGCTCTTGGCAGTTAACCGGTTAATTTAGTAAGATATCAAATAGTCAATGATCCCCTCTTTTGAATAAAATGCACTCGGTCACTTTCTCCTGTATGACCATGATATGATGAAATAAATATTAAAAAGTAAACTTTGACAAAATAAAAAAAATGTTTTTTTTTACAGGCAAGTTGGTCCACTTCCAGTAAAAAGCAGAGTGATAAACTCTTGGAAGTCATTAGAAGGTTGGCGGAAGATGACAAAGATGGTGTAATGGCGCATAAGGTATGAATAACTTTTTATTATCTAAGTTTAGTTAAGTTTTTTTTTTTTATATATTTTTATTGTGGAACATGTTTTTTTTTATTTCATTGTCTGACTTACTAGGATTGTCCACATTCTAAGTCAGCTGAAATTTTGATCAATAATACAAGTAAACATTTTATATGAAATACCTTAAAAAAATTTGAAAAATGACAGAAATCAATGTACGTAAACATTTTATAACAAATACATTAAAACAAATTTTAAAAATGACTAAAATTAATTTTGTCCGCCTCCATAGTGTAACGGTCAGCACGCTTGGCTATCGTACTGGAGGTCCCGGGTTCGATTCCCAGGGGGGGGGGTCAAATAAATATAAGTGATTTATTCACTCCAATATTTATTAAATATTTCCCTGGACTGGTGCCTAAAGCGGAGAGCTGATCGCCTTTCCTTCATGTGTCAACCAACAATCAAGATAACACTGCCTTTATATGATGCAGTGCCCTATGCACCATCGGGTGCGGATAAGGGTTAGTAGAAGAAGAAGAAAAAAATTAATACAAGAACACATTTTATAAGAAAACCCTTAAAATAAATAGAAAAATGACTAAATGATTATGGATTATGGATTATATTAAGGATTATTCAATGTTTATAAAACGTATACTTTATAATTTTTTAATTTTTATCAGAAACTGGATTATTCACCCTTTGGTTGATATGTCAATATATCGCTCACTCCTTTCAAGAACGTCATGAATAAAAAAGCTTGATTTTTCACGTTTTTAATGTTAAAAAATATAATACAATGTGTTAAAAAATTTATATGAAGCCACTTATTTAACTTTATGCTGTGCAACAGATCTTTTCAGGTAAAACCTCAAGGTTTTTTCTCCATTTGAAAAATATTTAGTATATTTAAAAAAATAATTAAACAATACCTTTTGTTCAAAATGCAAAAACAACACTTTCTGCCCTGTAGCGGGTGAATATTAGGTTAAAAATATGCCTCTTTTGCTGGGATATAGTACATTTTCTGTGCATTCCGAAAACATGCACCACTGAAAATTTACAATTTTTGATTTATGACGTCCTTGAAAGGAGTGAGCGATATAGGAAGTCCCGGGTTTGATTCCCAGGGGGGGTCAAATAAATGTAAGTGATTTTTTCACTCTAATATTTATTCAATATTACCCTGAACTGGTACCTGAAGCGGAGGGCTGATCACCTTTCCTTCGCGTGTTAACGATCAAGATAACACTGCATTTTTATAATGCAGTGCCCTATGCACCATTGGTGTGCGGATAAGGGTTTCAAATATATTTTAAGTTCAAAAACATATCAATTTCAGGTGTTGGTGCTGTTTTGGAACTTGGCTCACTCGAAAGAGATATGCACCGAGGTGATGGACGTAGCCCTGAACAACCACGTCAAGATCTTGGACTACAGCTGCTGCCAGGACAGGGACGCCCAGAAGACCCTTTGGCTCGACAAGTATGTTCTTCTCTCCTTCTCACCCCCCCCCATCCCCTATCTGCACACTGCGCGGAACGAAATATATTTTATTTTATTTATTACTACTAGAAGTGCCCGGCCACTTGTTGGTGTGGCTCTATCTGGTTAAATGGGATGGAAATAAAAAAAATCTGTTCAATTTCACAATGGTTGTATAGCAATGAAAATTCTATGTTTTAGCAGATACTTTATGGCACATTTTATAAACTTTATAAAATAAAACTGCTTTGCTTTTAAACCACTTTTTATTGGTACTTTTCTCCAACCGGTTTCGACAAGATCCTTGTCATTAACAGGGTTACATGCAATACTTGTTTAACCCTGTTGATGACAAGGTTCTTGTCTAAACCGGTTTGAGAAAAGTTTCAATAAAAAGTGGTTAAAAACAAAGTAGTTTCATTTTATAAAGAAATTACTATGATTCAATTAAACATCAATGCAATTGACAACATTGAAAGTGACGGCAACTGTCAAACACGGCAACATGCTGTCTATGCAGTACGTACATAGATTTATATGCACGCGAAGATTTCGGGATTATATAAAGGGTCCGCCATCTAAAGTTTTTTTTTTCAACTAGTGCTTATTTCGTGAATGGTAACACTTAGCTCATGTCTGATTTGACAGATAATTAGTTTTATCCTTCCGCTGAGCGAATATGGTTATGTGTATACGCTTGAACAACGCTGGGAAATATTGCGACATTACTTTGAAAATCATGGTAATGTTGCAGAATGTGTGCGAAAATTGCGTACGGTTTTTGGAAGAAGAGAAGCACCGTCAGCTCCGTATGTTCGTTATCTTGTGAAAAAAGTGAAAGAAACTGGCATCCTCATCGATAAACCAAAGCGTGAAAAGCCAAAAACAGTGCGTACACCCGAGAATATCGATGTTGTGGCAGAAAGTGTGCGTGAAGCGCCATCAACATCAATTCACCGTCGTTCTCAACAATTTGAACGGATTTTTGTTCACATAAATTGAAGAGGAGGATATTGGCAACATTTGGTTTCAACAGGACGGCGCTACGTGCCACACAGCCGAAGCTACACTCGATGTTTTGCGCCCTTTTTTCAAAAAAAAAAAGTTATTTGGCGGACCCTATACTAACCTGTACAGATGCTTGAATTTAATGTTTCTGCGTTTGGTGTAAATAATCGCTTTTAACCTTTCTGAGAGTAAATGAATGTCAACGCAAATTTTCCTCAAAGAAGTATCGACGTTAATGAACGTCCAAGTCCGTCTGTCAGTTGGTATGATGTATCTTGTATAGCAATGACATCTGTGGATATTTCTATGCAATTTTGTCATAAATAAAAATTAATAAAACGAAGAGATGGTGATTTTCACTTTTTTAAAAAAATATTTTTCTTTATAATACGTACATATTGTGAAAAAAAAATCATGTAAAAAGAAACCACTCCGTAGAGAGAGTTGGATATGAATTATACTCCCGGAAAGGTTAATTTATCTTCAATTCCTGACCTATGTTATAAATGTAAAAACGTGAGATTAGCGTGACGAGAAGGCCCGATTGTCTCGCCGCAGGTGCGTGGAGGAGCTGAAGACCTCGTCGCAGTGGGCGCTGCCGGCGCTGAAGCAGATGCGCGAGATCTGTAGCCTGTACGAGGCGGCCGGCGCAGGCGGGGCCGGCGCGGGCGCGGCCGGCACGCGCGCGCCCGCGCCGCCGCCGTGCCGCCAGGCCGTCATCGAGCGCCTGCAGAGCCAGCACTCGCTGGTCATCCTGGTCACCGACTCGCTAACTGAATACATGGACAGCGCGAGGACCATACTCAGAGGTGAGTCTCCCCCACTCATAGCAGACATAGATAGATGCGGGTGTAGCAGACAAACAATATTTTTATGTTTTGTTTTCTATTTATTTCAAGTATTTGTAGTATTTCGCCCACTCCTTTCAACAACGTCATATATCAAATATCGTCAATTTTCAGTTGTGCATGTTTTCGGAATGCCCAGAAAATTTACTATATCCCAGCAAAAGCGGGATATTTTTAACTTAATATTTACCCGCTACAGGGCAGACAGTGTTGTTTTTGCATTTTGAAGAAAAGGTATTGTTTAATTGTTGTTTTTTTAAATACTTAATATTTTTCAAATGGGGAAAAAACGTTAAGGTTTTACCTAAAAAGATCTGTTGCACAGTAAAAAGTTCAATAAGTGGCTTGATGTTTATTTTTAATACATTTTATTATATTTTTGAACTTTAAAAACGTTCTCCTGAGAAATCAAGTTTTTTGATTTATGACGTTCTTGAAAGGAGTGGGCGATTTGGTAATCAGTCCTGTACTCGAGATTCTAGATTATTTATGTGTTACATGTGTTGAAAGTAAAGGATTGTTGAAAGGAGTGAGCGATTTGTAGTTTATATAATCACTTTTAATCTAATTTTACTTCTTATAATATCTATTGTATTCTTGCCAGTGCCCTTTTACTATGACCTAAAATATAATGTATACCCACACACAGGCCATGCCTTTGTGGGATATTTTTTTGTATTTAAACTAACCAACTAACTAAACATCACGCCGCTTACCCCTAGGGGTAGGCAGAGAGAATAGAATGCCACACGACTCTGTCTTTGCAAACATTCTTCGCCTCTTCCACGTTCATGCATCTCCTCATACATACCCGCCGATTGTTTCGACTCCTAACCTGACCGCTTTCAAGTATTTGGCATACCTGATCGTGCCAAGTTTTTCTCGGTCTTCCTCTGCTCCTTTTTCCAATTACATTCGCCTGATATATGTGTTTTACCGTTCTTTCCTCACTCATTCGTTCTACATGTCCAAACCATCTCGACACACGTTTCTTAATTTTATCGATAATACTTATCTCAGCCTTGCATTCTTTCCTTATTTCATCATTCGATCATCTCGGCTGTCCAAATTTAAAACACAGTAAGGGACATTTTTTTTGTAGTACGTTTTTTTTTAATTTTTGGACTAAGTAGAGTCTACTTAATCCATAAATGCAAAAAAAACATACTACAAAAAAAAATTGTCCCTTACTGTGTTTTGAATTTGGACAGCCGATCTATCAAACATCGTTTTGCCACACATTCTTCTGAGGGATCGCATTTCGACTGCATTCAGTCTGCTTTCATCCTTCTTTTGCCAACTCCATGCTTCACTTCCATACATAAGGGTTGGAACCAGAATTCCGTTGTGTACTGCCAGTTTAGTTTCCGCTAATATACATGATATATGTACATAACAAACTAACATTTAATTTATAAATATTAAAAAAAATAATTAAAAGGTAAGTAAAAAACTCAAACTCTTGTATATAACGTTAATAAATAATAATAATAAAACTCTTATCCGCACCCCAATGGTGCATAGGGCACTGTGTCATATAAACGCAGTGTTATCTTGATCGTTTACACATGAAGGAAAGGTGATCAGCCCTCCGCTTCAGGTACCAGTCCATGGTAATATTGAATAAATATTACGGTGAAAAAATCACTCATATTTATTTTACCCCCCTTGGGAATCGAACCCGGGACCTCCAGAACGGTAGCCGAGCATGCTGACCATTACACTACAGAGGCGGACATATAACGTTAGTAAGAAGTAAATTGGAATACAATTCATCAGTTTTAACACTAAACTACTGGGTTCATTCACAATCAATAGGAAAGGGTGCTGTAGAACGAGGCTACTTGAACTTTGATGTGAACCGGCGTGATGGTTAGTTAGTTAGTTAGTTTGTTGTAATGTATGTATTAATTTTTAATAAATTGATTTGATTTGAAAATACTGGACACAATAAGAAGGCTGAAGTAAGTAAGTAAGATAGAACTCATCTCACAGTCTTGTCTTCCTTTTCAGAGCAACCGGAGCTAGACTGGGACACTTGGTTGCCGGACGGCCGGTATCCGCACGTGCTGCAGGTGCAGGAGAGACTCGCCTTCCTCAGGTTCCTGCTCAAGGACGGCCAGCTGTGGCTGTGCGCCGAACAGGTCACATTTTGATTTCTTCTTCTTCTGTGCGCGTCATGTCAGGTCCCTCCGACGTCACTTGAGAGTAATCGTCCTTGTCTTGGGCAGCTCTAAACGGCGCCTCGACGGTTCTGATCCCCACGTTTAGATTTATTCTGAGCTAAATGTAGACACAAATGTGTAAATGTCTGCCTCTGTGGTGTAATGGTTAGCGTGTTTAGCTACCGTGCTAGAGGTCCCAGGTTTGATTCCCAGTTGGGGGGGTGGGGTGAAAATAAATATTAGTTATATTTACCTTCTAATATTACCCTGGACTGGTCCCTGAAATGCAGGAGTGATCACCTTGCCTTCATGTAAGTATCAATTGAGATAACGCTGTATCAATATGATGCAGTGCCATATGCACCATTGGGTGCATATAAGGGTAAGAAGAAGAAGAATGTATGAGAAGGTGTATGTATGAATGTGGAAGAGGCGAAGGTTGTGTACCAAGACAGATTGGTGTGGAGTTCTATTCCATCTATCCCGTTGGGTGTGGATAAGAGCTAAAAGAAGAATGTATGAGAAGATGTTAAAATGTGGAAGAGGCGAAGGTTGTGTACCACAACAGATTGGTGTGGTGTTCTCTTCCATCTGCCTAGAAGCGGCGCGATGGTCAGTTAGTCAGTCGGACGCTCCCATTGGTTGAGCCCGGAGTACGATGAATGTCTGACAAGAGGCGTGGTTGGTTCCCAGGCGAAGCAGATCTGGATGTGCCTGGCGGAGAAGGCCGTCTCCCCGGACGACCGGGAGGCGTGCTTCCGCTGGTTCAGCAAGCTGATGGGCGAGGAGCCCGACCTGGACCCCGGCATCAACCTGCACTTCTTCCGGCAGAACATCCTCACGCTGGACCCCGGCGTGCTCACGCACAGCGGGATCAAGTGCTTCGAGAGGTGCCTACAATTTTCACTCATGAATTACATGAAATTATACTTTAACCTTTCCGGGAGTACAAAAATTGATGTCCGACTTTCTCTGAACTCGCTTATCGTCGGAACTCGAGGATTCTTTTTACGTAACGAGTAGACAGTAATATGAATTGAATAATCATTTTGACACCTGCCATTTTGTACTTCAATCTACAGTGGTGGTTAAAAGATCCGTAACAGTTCTAATATGCGTATTATTCTAACCTTTTTGGGAGTACAAAATTTATGTCCGACTTTCTCTGGGGAGTGGGTTCTTTTTACATGAAAATATATTTTTTTTCATTAAATCGATGTATTATGATGATAGAAATTATGTTAAAATAATATAATTTAAAAAAAAAAAACACCTTTTTGAAATATTGTTCAATTAGGACAAAATTACACACAAATATCCACAGATGTCATTGCTATACAAGTTACATCACACTTACTGGCAGACGGACTTCGACGTTCATCAACGTCGATACTTCTTTAAGGAAAATTCGCACTGACGTTCATCTACGTCCATACTCCCAGACAGGTTAAACACAAAGACTAAATCCACTCACAAGTAAGCACAGGCTATGAAACTTATAAAGTTGAAGCCTGAGTAGGGACATGATAAACGGTGTTGCATAAGATATAGCTAGATTTCAGAGTCACTTGGACGTAAGTAATTAAAAAAAAAAAAACATCCTACTCTCTCTCACCCTTTCAATAATAACAATTTGTATAGCGCCATTTTTGTTAAATCCGCCTCCGTAGTGTAATGGTCAGCACGCTCGGCTACCGTTCTGGAGGTCCCGGGTTCGATTCCCAGGGGGGGGGTGAAAATAAATTTATTTAATATTACCCCAGAATGGTCCCTGAACCGCAGGAGTGATCTATGTACTTCCCTTTATGTAAGTAACAATCAAGATTACACTGTGTCCATACTATGCAGTGCCCTATGCACCATCGGGTGCGGATAAGGACTAGAACAATATTTCTCAAAATGGGCATTCTAGAAGACTTTTACAGGTCATAAGAAGCCCAGAGACAAATCTTTTTTTTTAATTATTTTTTTTTTACGTAACAGATTAAGATGCTGGAACGAATTATGCTCGTTATAAAAGATTCCACTGTATTCTAAACTTTATTTTTATCACTAGATAAATGCAACAAGTAGCAAATACAGAACATATTTATCAATTCTTTACAGGTTCTTCAAGGCTGTGAACGCTAAAGAGGGTAATCTAAAGTTGAGGAGAAGAGGATACCAAATGGAGGAAGCGGATCTGATAGGCTTAGACTATCTCTGGAGGGTGAGAATTACCCTTTCACTCTCTGATTACCAATCGAGTAGCGCCGTGTTTCCTACTTCTGAGTGATGGTGTGTTTGTGCGCAGGTGATTTGCGAGTGCCGGGAGGAGATAGCCCTGCGCGGGATCGAGCTGATGAAGGAGGTGTGCGCCAGCCCGGGCGCGCGCCTGGCGGCCGCGGCGCACCACGAGGCCTTCACGGCCGCCTGCTGCGAGCGGCTGCAGCAGGCGCGAGCCGCCCTGCAGGCGGCCACCACGCCCGACCGTGAGTATATCACGAATCCTGCCGTATTGTCTGTTTATCAACCTTTCAAGTGCCAGGAGGTATTAGTAAGGCTCTTATCTTGTATGAGACTTTATTTAATGTCCACCTCCATAGCGTAATGGTCAGCACGCTCGGCTACCATTCTGGAGGTCCCGGATTCGATTCCTTGGGAGGGTCAAATAAATATAAATGATTTTTTCACTCTGATATTTATTCAATATCACCCTGGACTGGTACCTGAAGCGGAGGGCTGATCACCTTTCCTTCATGTGTTAACGATCAAGATAACACTGCGTTTATATGCAGTGCCCTATGCACCACTGGGGTGCAGATAAGAGTAAAAAAAAAAAAAAAAACTTGTATGGATGGCCTGGCTAGCACGGTATTCAAGAGCGCGTAAACGCACTCAGGGTATAAAACCAGTTGAAAGACTCTTTCGACTCTTACAAGACATTTTATGCGTAAACGCACTCAAGGCAGAAAACCAGTTAAAAGACTCTTTTAACTCTTACAAGACATTTTATTTATTGTTTCGGCATTGTGGTAAGACATGATGAAATTGTAAAAGAAAAACACTTGTTTTTACCACTTGAGTTTGATTTATTACAACGACTAGTTTCGGAAGCCATGCTTCCATCTTCAGGTCTAAATATAAACAGTTTATATTTAGACCTGAAGATGGAAGCTTAGCTCCCGAAACTAGTCGTTATAATAAAATAAACTCGAGTGGTAAAAAACAAGTGTTTTTCTTTTATACTTTCCTACAAGACGCTACAAATTAGTAAGCGAACACTTGATTAATACATTTTTTGTAATACATAAGAATATATACCGCTCACTCCTTTCAAGAACGTCATAAATAAAAAATTGACAATTTTCAGTTGTGCATGTTTTAACAATGCCCAGAAAATGTACTATATCCCAGCAAAAGAGGCATATTTTTAACTTAATATTTACCCGCTACAGGGTAGAAAGTGTTGTTTTTCCAATTTGAAGAAAAGGTATTGTTTAGTTTTTTAAAAAAAAAAAAATACTTAACATTTTTCAAATGGAGAAATAACCTTCAGGTTTTACCTAAAAAGATCTGTTGCACATTAAAAAGTTCAATAAGTGGCTTGATATTTATTTTTAATACATTGTATTATATTTTTTAACTTTAAAAACGTTCTCCTGAAAAATATTTTTTTTGATTTATGACGTTCTTGAAAGGAGTGAGCGATACAACAATTTATCAGTCACTGGATTATTCACCAAATCCAGATTCATTATCAACATTTAATCTTATATTTTTTCTAACATTAACCCTTATCTTTTTTCATCATAGGTCCCATGTCGAATGTCATTCAACATTTTTTTACATTGTTCGTAACGTTTGCCATTCTGCCCGTTATCGTGGCGCCTTAACCAAGTTTTTTCAATATTTCAGAGGCTACGATATGCTGCATCAGATTATGCCGGGTGCTCAGGGTACTGACGGAATACGTGGAGGAATGTGATCGCAAGTTCACAGTAGAGAGGGTCATACTACCCTTGTACAGGTAGGCATTTTATCACTAATAAAACTGTGTAAATGCCTTTGTGGGTACTTTTTTGTATGAATATAATATAATATTTTTATACTTGTAATTATTTTATATTACGAAATGCAAAATAAAATGTATAAAGAGGGAAAAAAACTGGCAGCTAAGTGCCAGTTATTTTTATTTAATTATTGCTATGGGAAAATGCGTTTCTGGAACAAATTAAATACAGTACAGTAAATAGTGATTTTTTCACTCTAATATTTATTCCATTTTACCCTGAACTGGTACCAGAAGCAGAGGGCTGATCACCATTCTTTCATGTGTTAACGATCTAGATAACACTGCGTTTGTATGATTTAGTGCCCTATGCACCATTGGGGTGGGGATAAGGGTTTGAATGAATATTTATTCAATATTAATATTAATATTTACTATAATTATTTGTTATATTTATCAAAAGTATCCTGGACTGGTACCTGAAGCGGAGGGCTGATTACCTTTCCTTTATGTGTTAACGATCGAGATACAGTAAAACCCCTATTTTACATTTTTCAAGGGACCGAAAAAATAAAACTTAAATGGAGGGAAAATGTAAACGGGGTAGTGAAAAAAAACGTTTTAAATTTTATTTTTTACTGATAAAAAATGTAAAAACTTAATTGGAGGGAAAATGCAAATAGGGGGTATTTAAAAAAATGTACTATTTGAAATTTTATTATTTATTTATATTGAAAAAAATGTAAAAACTTGATTGGAGGAAAAATGCATAACATTTTAAATTTTATTTTGTATTAATTATTGAAAAAAAAACGTTTTAAATTTTATTTTTTATTAAAAACGTTTGTAAAAACTTAATTGGAGGGAAAATGCATAACATTTTAAATTCTTTTCTTTATTAATTACTGAAAAAAAAGTTTTATATTTTAGTTTTTATTGAAAAAAAATGTAAAAACTTTGGAGGGAAAATGCTAATAGGGGGTATTGAAAAAAATATAACATTAAAATTTTATTTTTTATTAATAAAATCATGTCATATACATGATTTTATTTTTTCAAAATCTCTTCCGAGTTTATCGTACTTGGATGTGGATATGTACATGCGTTTTGTCACCATTGGACCACATTCCATTGCACTTTTTTTAATCGAAACCCGATTTTTAATTATTGTAGCCAAAGTAGTGATTTGTAGCCCCAAATCATGCGCCGGCGAAACGCGTGAACCAACGTGTTTATCAACGTTTTCGAGAATGTTCATTTTCTCTCGCACTGACAAAGCTTTTCTTTGTTGGGACATTACTTGAGAAAATAATGTTAAAGGATTGTAATAAACTAATAAAAGAAATTTAAAAACGTAAAAGCTGTGTGTAAATGATCGCGAATGATGTCAAAAAGAAAGAAGCATCACAAACCGAGTCAAAAACCGAATGACAGAACAAACGTCATAACATTCTAACGATTAAAATTGAAAGATATCGACCAATCACAACGTCGCTCGCCGACCGATCGCGGCGGAAGTAATGTATCTACTGCGCAGACTCATTGTCAAGCGCGCGTAACTCGCATATTTGAAATATTTACGACGTAAATTGGGGGAAAAAAACGTAAAAACGGGTAATAAATGTATTGAAATATATCGGGACTGAAATAATAACACGCAATTGGCGGGAAAACTTTAAATCCGGGCACGTAAAATCCGGGTTTCACTGTATATGATGCAGTGCCCTTTGCACCATCAGGTGCGGATGAGGGCTTAATTTTTTTTTTATCAGCCATCCCACGTAGCTTGAATTAGCGATCAGTCAAAACTATTCTGTGAACTTTTTTGACATCTTACAAACTCTTTAGTGGCGGATTATTTTCATTCTCCTTGTAGAATTTTCTTCCAAAGCTACGTTTTGATTGGAAATGTTTTTTGTTTGTTGACCAGGGCTGGGCGGGGTAGGCAGTGCGGTCTAGTGATAAGATTTCAAGCCGGGCAGAGGCAACTGGATGACATGGAAGTTTACACGCATTCCAATGAAACCTTACATACCCTTAGGACTACAATACATAGAAAGTAAGTAATGACTTTTGATATTTCGCCACCTTCTATAAAGTAATAATAATAATTTGGATAATTTGTGTAGCGCCATTTTTGTAAAATACTTCCTCAAGGGCACTTATAAAGACATGGATGATAATAATAATAATAGGATGATGATGATGATGATAATGATATACAAAAAATAAATGGATTAAAACGTCGTCAATCGGTCTCGGGCCGTCGAGTTTAGAGCGGGGAAAAGATGACAAATTATAACGCCTTCCTCTTGATCCCATGGGCTGGAGAATGGCCAAGGTGTTGGGCAGGACGCCTTGCTGAGCGATGGTGGTCACGCTGGAGGGCAGCTTGTTGAGCTCCTCGTCATTGTGGATGGCCAACTTCCAACTTCCAGACTAGCACAGTTCAAACGGGACTTCACTTTTATCCTCTTTTGCCGCCCTTCCGTTATCCGACATGATTGTTCTGTCTCTGAGGTTTTCCGCTTTCGCTTTTATTCGAATGGGAGCTGGCGTGATTGAGGTATTTAAGAATGTAGTTCGATTTCATCAAATTTAACCGTTTAAGCACATGTTCTAGGATAGTTATTGTCTTTGCATATTTTTATTGCAGCCATTTATTCCCGAGAAGCTAGGGGTTTCGGATGAATACACTATGGTCGTAACGTACCCTTAAGGGACGAACACAAACCACTTTTTAACGCGCGATGGCCACATGTGTTCATTCGGCACAGATTCTTACTTATTAAAGTAACAATAATTTGAAAACACAAATTGAAAAGGGCTTCTTGATATGGGGACACAAGTAGTATATTTTGTATATAAAAAGCATTGTCAACTTTGAGTAATATTATTTATTTATTTTTTGAAAAAAAAGAGAAAATATTCCATTTTCATACTATTTCTATGAGCCTAAGCGGCTCATTATTAGAAATAGTTATCAAATTGTGGTAGAGTGGGTTCGAACCGAGAAACTCTGACTTAAGAGTCCGCAACACTAACCACGGGGCCACAACCCGACACTTATAACATTCTCCTTCACTTTGATGACTATAGTAGATTTACGCTTCCACGAAAAAATAGTTTATAGTCCATCTGTCTTAAAAACATCTCAGTTGTTCTGTTACTGTTCTCTTCTTTAGTCCAACGTCTTTACTACTTGACGCCATTATGGGTCTTGAAATTTTCAGGATAGTGAAATACTCCCATACATGGGATATAATACGAACTACGCACGATGGAATGTTCTTTCGGTGGTTTTGTGCACACTAAAGGAAAAAATGTTGTTTAAAAATGGGTTTAATAAATATAAGTGATTTTTTCACTCTAATATTTATTCAATATTGCACTGGACTGGTACCTGAAGCGGAGGGCTGATCACCTTTCCTTCATGTGTAATCGATCGAGATAACACTGCGTTTATATGAAGCAGTGCCCTATGCACCATTGGGGTGCGGTAAGGGATTTATCATTATTATTTTGCTGGCTGCGGGTTGGCCACCCTTGCCTTAAAGATTCTTATTGATGTAATATTTGTATTGTTCAAATAATTTATGGAATTAGTAATCTCTCTATGCTTATTCATACGGTTTATATTACTTTCCAGGTTAAAAGGAGCGTCGGGCGGTAGCATGAAGCTAGAACTCTGTTTGAATGGAGAATTATTGGATCCTAGTCAAGATAGAAAACTTTTATCGGAAATTCCCATTAGAGACAAATTTGTTATCACTGGCAAGGTATTTTTACTTTTTGGCTTATATGTGCATTTGTTAATTACTAATATTGGTTATAATTGCGAAGATATTATTATTTTTTCCTTTTTTTGTGTTAATTAATTACTATAATTTGTTTTGTTTTCGACCCCCCCCCCCCTGAGAATCGAACCCGGGACCTCCAGAACGGTAGCCAAGCGTGCTGACCATTACACTACAGAGGCGGACAATATACTTTACGAATCATTTTACATACTAGGAGATGCTTTTAAAACTGAATTTTTTAATTAAAATTATAATCTGATCAGTTATTTCATTTGCAATATTTTGAATGTGTCCAAATCGTTGAACCTCCATGGCATAATGGTTAGCGTGTTAAGCTACCACGTTTGATTTCCAGGGGGTGTAAAAATAAGATAGATAATTGTGATTTTACACTTTATTTAATATTACCCTCGACTATAAATTATAATAATTATATTAATGGTCCCTGAAGCGCAGGAGTGATCACCTTGCCTTCATGTGAGTAACGATCAAAATAACGCTGCGTCAATACGATGCAGTGCCCTATGCACCATTGAGTGCGGATAAGGGTTTGAAGAAGATAATTTGTTATAACTGCCGTGGTATAATTACTCTTTGTACGTTTTTACATTTGTTAATTGCTAAATCTTTTAACATTTTGTAAAGTTTTATGGTATTTTTTACAATCTCATTCTAGAATTGCGGTCATGAAAAAAACCTTAATGATAAAGATAAACACGTTTAACCTTTCCGGGAGTATAGTAATTGATGTCCCACTTTCTCTAGAGTGTGGGTTATTTTTAGCTGAAAAAAAAAGATTATTTTTTTATCATCATTACACATTCGTTTGAAGATGCCATAACTAGGCGAAACAACTGTCACAGAATTGACTGTTATGTATTTTTAACAATAAAACACATCTTAGTAGACTCAAAAATCCGTGTTTAATTTAACATTTAATACATTGTAGTCGTACAGGAGAAAGTGACCAACTAACAAAACGTAAAATATTCAGGAGGGCCATTTAAGTCACTTTTGTTTGGCAAGAAAATAAACATCAATGCAGTTAGTCATTTTTAGCAAGTCAATATATTAAACATCAAAGTTTAAAATCCTTTTGGATTTTTTTCAGGGCAATATTAAGCTAGTAAGATATCAAATAGTCAACGATCACATTTTTATAAAAAAAAAATGCACTTGGTTACTTTCTCCTGTATGACTACGACATAAATTAAGATAAAATGAATATTTGCAGGTTTGCCCGGCCGGCGTTGCCGGGCAGTCTTCCAACGACAGTTCCAGCGACTCCTCCATGGGTTCCCCTCCCCCGCCGCCCCTGTCGGAGTTAGCTCTTCCCGGAGTGGTATGTTGTAAATTATGTAAAATAATGTAAAATGCTAGGTTTTTTTGTTTATAAAAAATGTTTAAAAAAACTGTTTTATTCAAAGTTTATCCACTTTTCAAATAATATACAATAAATTTAGCGTATTTGCTTTTTTTAAATTAACACACTATCGGCGGGAAGGGTAATTTTACCTTTTCACTCGACTCATCGTAAATTGCGTGTAAGTTATTTTTACGCATGACTTTTGCGGCATCTTTTGATCTTATATCGATGTATACAGTATGGTTAAATGTTATCACTTCTTTTCAGAGATGTTTATCTCTATTATGAGGGTGAATCCGCCCGCAGATAGTGTGTAATAGAATAATTAATAATAAAAGTGGAATGTTGAATTGTAGATGTGAAATGTTGAATTGTAGATGTGGAATGTTGAATGTGTATGTGGAATGTTGAATTGAAGATGTGGAATGTTGAATTGTAGATGTGGAATGTTGAATTGCAGATACTGTCCCGCGGGGAGTGGCAGGTGCCCTTCATCCTGGAGCTGGAGCAGACGGGATGTGACCGAGGGCACACCTACTTGAGAGACGCGGCTCACCAGCTCACGCAGATTTTACCGGCGCACCAACACACGGTAAACAGAATCCCATTTTTGTTATTGATGGACCACAAAAGCATCAGAAAGGGGAAAAATTGACACATTCCAAATGTGGTGTTGGAGGCGCATGCTCCGAATTCCATGAACAGCTAGACGCACCAACGAGTCGAGTTAGGAGTCACTTTCGGATAGCTTGACTCCGGCTAATGTCTGTACACTGCGATAAGTGCAATAAGAAGACCCTTTTCCTGGCGGTCTGCAAATCATCTTGTTGGTTTCAGCAGATATCCTATTTTTTATTATTATTATTTTCCAAGTCTGTTTGCTGTGCTGGTCGGGGTTGTGGGCTCCTGTGTACCGGCCAGCGTCGGGTCGGAGTCGGATCTAGCTGACTAGTTAAACTAAATACTAATCCCTTTCAAAACCTGCACCGGAGTACTTCTAGAAAATTTGGTGACGGATTTACAAACTTGTATTTATTTAGATTGGCAGTGACAGGTATATTGAAAGCTTTAAAATGCAAATGAAAAAAAAAAAAAAAAAAAATTCTATATTACCCTGGACTGGTACCTGAAGCGGAGGGCTAATCACCTTTCCTTCATTTGTAAACGATCAAGATAACACTGCGTATAAATATAAATGAAGCAGTGCCCTATGCACCATTGGGGTGCGGATAAGGGTTTTATTATTATTATTAAATGCAAATTCACAGTAAAATCAGGATACAATTTTATATTGTTTTACATTTTCAATAAATTTAGCAACTTAGTTCAAAAACATATTGCTTAGCAAGAGCAGATCTGTCAGGAAGCCTAGATGCTTCTGTATCAGATCTGGGCATGCAGTGGGACAGCTTTCAATATGATATTCTATGAGTCGCTTTATGGATGATGTATACTTGGTTGGCTTGTCTTTGGCCAGTGTCTGTACACGACGGACTCTTCAGTTCTTTGGACACTTTGTGCGTGGCAATGGTGATAGCCTGGAACGACTGGTTGTGATTGATATCCTGGAGGGGAAGAGAGGGAGAGGAAGATCCCCACATGATAGACCGATCAAATTAGGGGGGTTGGAGCGCTACGTGCAGCGCAGTCAAGGGATAACTGGAGAAAATTGCTTCCACAAGGGTCACAACCCTCAGTAATGAAGAGTAAGATGGATAATAATTTGGAGATTTTTCACGCGCGTTGTTGCCCTAAAGTTGCCGTTGGGCTGAATATAGAAATTGAACATTGTTTTCAGGTGGAGATGTTGTCTGCAGCTCTAGTCAGTGAGGATGAGTCCATATTGCGAGAGATGCTGTATGGACTTCCTCCGCCAAATGTAGCTTACAATGTCGAGGTAACGTATCATACACCCCCACTCGATGTAGCCCAACCCTTAAAACATTGCTCGTTGGAGACTCTAGAATATAATTCGCGTTTGACTCTGTTTATTCAATCGGGGCCTTAAAATTTCTTCCAACAACAATGGTAATTAGTCATCCATACATGTTTTGAAATGAATTCTTTTCTATTTGTTTGTAATTTTCCTTTGTTATTTATATATAGATATATGAAAAAATATATAATTCATAGTCTTTTCATTTATTTTAAGCATAAATAAAGTATAAAAAATCACGTCCACTGAGCGTGACGTACTCGCAAGTCCTGGTGGCGCCCCGTTCTATGTTGGGTAGTTAAAAAGTAAACTTTTCTTGAATGTTTTTCGCAGCAACAACTTTGTTTTATCCACTTTTTTATTATAAGTACACTCTAACCTACCGGTTTCGACAAGAACCTTGTCATCGTCAGGGTTTATTAAATTCTAAAATATCAAAATACTCTTAATTAACTATCATTCATTATCATTACTTAAAAGTAAACTTCCTGGTTAACCTTTTAACCGCGTTAACTTTGTTCCTAAGAGACGCCCGTGCGCGGCGGTATTTCCGCCGTTTTTTAAATGATTACTTTAACCATGTATTTAGTTAAGAAATGATTTATTTTCCTAAACAAAAACGTTCAATGGGATTCATTGTGCCTTTTTGGTACTCTATAATACACTTGTGTCACATTATTCTTGAAATATATATTGTAATATAAACAAATAATATCGTAACATAAATAAATCAAAGCACGCATCGTGTGTCACTCTTACCCACTGGCGATGCGTAGCGTCAAGAGTGAGACAGATACAGGGCATGATTATGGCGCGGACTTATTACCGACCGCAAGAAAAATCAGGGATCTGTTCTTTTATTTATCCTTGTGATGTTACTAATTATTACTCAGATATTTCAACAGATGTCATAAGGCCAAAGATTGACGTATTATTTTATCCAAAATTCCACACCATGAAAAAACCCTCCAAGTTGAACTGAGGTTCGAAACTTGGAGCCAAGTAAAAACACATACGCTTATGTCAGCCGCATATGGGGCATGTTTTGTGAAAACACATACGGTTATACGAGCCGCGTGGATCCGGTTAACAGGTTTAAGCGCATGTATGATTGCACACCGACTTTAAGGAGCGTGGCTTTGTGTCGGCAGGTGCTGTACAGCATGGTGATGCCGGCGGCGGACCCGCTGCTGGCGGAGCGCTGGCTGCCCACGCAGCTGGCGTGCGTGCGCCGCTCCCCGCTCTTCCTGGACTCCGTCGGCTCACCCGCCTTCCTGCAGGGGGGGGCGCCCTACACGCTCAGGTGAGCGCTACTCATTTGTCACCCATACAATAAGTAAAATAAACCATCACCTTTCCGGGAAGACAATAATTGATGACTGACATTCTCTGGGGAGTGAGTTCTTTTTACATGTATAGCTAGTTGCAAAAGAACATTCCATCGTGCGTAGTTCGTATCATATCCCATGGAAGTATCTCACTATCGTGACAATTTCTTCTATGGTATATATTCGTGTTAACAAACAATCACAACAGTTTGCGATCGACCTTTAAATACACATTGATAAGAATACAAGTTGCTATAACTGAATGCTAGAGCAACTCAAAGTCAAAATGCTATGCAAAAGCTAATTATACAGTAGCCGTGATACTAGTCAAATGAAGCATATTAAATCTCAAATGAGAACAAGAATCACTGATGAGCATTTGGAAAACTGTTTGCATGTAGCGACAACATCAATCGTTAACGTATCAACATTGATGCACTTATTTCTAACAAACAAAATCAGACGTCTCACAAATTTAAAATAAAAATATAAAAATTGTGTTGCCTAACTCTTATCTTATAAATGTGTTTGATTCACATTTTTGTTACATCTTCTTTAAAAAAAAAACAATATATTTCACGTTTGCTTTGAATAATAAAAGAATCTTTGTTTTACGGCCCCGAAAGAAATCTGATTTCTAAAATCTGGCCCAGCTACTGAAAATGTTGGCCCCCCATGGGCTAAGTCTTCTTACTCTCCTCTGTGATAGTGATTCGACTGTCTCTGAAAAAAGCATTAAGCTTTATAAACTAAAATTAACGCCTTTTTTCTTTTTCAGGAGTGGAAATTTATACTTATTAAAAATAATCAAATTGGTGCTAACAACGTTGGGACATCTGTTTGTCCTCGTGGATTCAGACTCACCCGTCGACCCCGAGACCAGGTCAGTATATGGACAGTACGGTACGCTCTAGGTCAGTGGTTCTGAACCCGTTCAGGGAGCACTTTTGATCATAAGGAAAATTCGCGGTACACAAAAACGAAAGATAACTTTCATTAAAAATAAAACTGATTATTTTATTAAGGTGGAGACTGATTGGAGCATTTCGTCGTAACATAATGTCGTAACATCACTCGCGGCGAGCGTCCGAAACTATGGATGGAGCGCTCGGCTCGCTGTACTGACTGCCTGAATGCTCGCATCGTAACGTGTTACGTTACGACGATCTCCTCCTTTACAGACAGAATACAAATTACATCAATTTAAAAAAAAATAATAAGTAAAAACATCAAACTTTTTGCGGCAAAAATTATTTAATGTGACACCTGACCTTGTCGGCTTTTACGAATTTCAGCGATATTAGGTATAATATTTGATATAGCTACTCTCATTTCTACATCACTTTTCTTCGTTTTAATATTGGTTAATGTCGAGAAACCTGGCTCACACAAAGAGGTTGAAAACTTTAGTAAAATTTTCAGTGCCCTTATGGAGAGAGAGAGCTGGATATTCATCTTGAAAAAAAATCAAAAATTCATCCAGAGTTATTTATGAGAATTTTATTTTTAGAGTACGATCTGTTGATTTAATTATTTGTTCTTCTTGATACGAAAATTTACAATTCATTTATTCATTGCGGCAAAGGGATTTTGTATTCATTATGGGACTATGCTTCTCAAATCGCACAGTAAATAAAAAAAAATGGTTTTCATAATTTCACGGAGCACTCGCAAAGCAACAAGCTCACAGAGCACCAGCGCTCCATTCAGCGCTGGTTAACCCTTTCAGGACAACTGGTTACTGCTGCTAACCACAAATTTAAAATTGTCTAAGTGCCTACAGGTTTCTAGTTGAAACCATAGTGCAATATGTGTTGCCTATGTAACAGAAATAGTGCTTGTATAGATTTCATGTTGGTATCATCGTCTTGAAGCTTATTTCAGACTATTTATTATGGCGATGTGCACATGTCGGGATATCTAATGTCTAATCATCTCGTAGTTGGCAGTCAATGTGTTAAAAAAAATTCTATAACTAACCAATCATGCAGTTTTTCGTGATCAAAGATAAAAATTATTATTTATTGATTTGGCGTTTAATTTGTAGAACTCCATTTTAATTTATGTATTAATTTTAAATCAAACACAGATTTTTTGAGTCTACTAAGTTGTATTTTATTAACAAAAACACATAAAAAATAAATTAATATTGAGACAGTTGTTTCGCCTTGTTAGAGCATTATCAAACGAATGACATTCATTTGATAATGCCCTAACAAGGCGAAACAACTGTCAGAATATTAATTATTTTATGTGTTTTTGTTAATAAAATACAACTTAGTAGACTCAAAAAATCTGTGTTTGATTTAAATTAAAATTAATACATAAAATAAAAATGATTACTAAGGCTTTCAAAATCCTTATTACTGTTAGAGGGGGGTGTAAGTTAATACTGACTAGTGTATACAATACACCACCGTGTTAGGACTAACGATGGTATGCGTTCACAGGGACACAAAGACGGACATACTCCGCGAGGCCTTGCAAGTGCTTCCCAATCACAACTGCGAGATCCTGGTGAAGGCGGTGGCTGAGAAACTAGCCCAGGCCATGGCTAAACAGGTATTATTCATTTTTCTTGTACTGTTCATCTAAAAATTACATGTGATCCGAAGCGGTGTGCCAAAAGACGAATGATTGGCTTGTGCTCTTATCCGTCTTTCTCCGGATCGGTGATGCGATCACGGTGCGGGTGAACTCGATCGCGCTAAACTGTCGTAGTCGCTTTTATTTGAAAAAACCGGACTGCCGCACGGTAAAATTTCATGTACACTCTGTTCACAGATATTTTACCTATACAGTACTCTATCAATCGTTTTTAAAGGGACCTATTAAAATAAACTAAGAATGCGGGAAAACAATGAATGCGGGATTAAGAGGTCAATACCCAATCTGTATAGCCATTTGTAGGCTGAAATTCTAAGAAGAATACAGGTTTCAGATGTATTTATTAAAATGTATTTATTAAAAAAAAATGCAAACTTGAATAGAATTTAAAAAAAGAATAAAGCTTATTAATCCAAATTTGTTTTTTAACTGTTTTATTTTCGTAAGTCAATAGTATATTTTCGGCTTTGCAAATGGTATTTTTATTCAGCATCGGTTATTGAATGTGCGTCGTAGAAAGTTTTCTTTCAAAAAATGTGCATGCATCTGGCAATGCAGGTACAGGCAACGGCTCCTTTTCATTAATATCGACCTCTCCTGCTATCGGTTACACAAGCTTTCGATAGTTTCTATCCCATACGTTGCCGTTGAATGTAAGAAAATTGAAAATAATGTAAAAAAACAAACAAAATGTATCAAATATGCAGCTTAATTTTAACGATAAATGCGGTAAATGGTGATAAAGAAACGATTGATGCGATCTATTTCTGATCTAATCTGTGAACAGAGTGACTCGGTACTGTAGTACACAAGCGGCTATAGGGTGAATAATCCAGTGTCCAATATCATAAATAATATTAATATTGTGTCTGTGATTTGATCTGCTCTAGTATGTCAACTGCGGGTCGGCCGTGCACAGCATCGGGGGGCCGCTGATGGCGCGGCGGCGGCCCGGGCCGGCCATGGTGCGCGCCGTGGCCTCGCACGCGCTGGCCGCCTCGCCGGCCCCCTCTCCGCAGCAGATCGCGCACCGCCACCTCAACTCGGACATCGTCGCGCGTGAGTCCATCCTCAACTCGTTCTTCTCTTTCTTTTTCCGTGTTCGCTCCCTTGGTGGGGCATATCGCTCGCTTTGTGCATTGATTTAAATAATCAAACCAAACAACTGAATCGACCACTTCATACTTTTGATTGAAAAATTTTGCAGACAGTGCATGTGTCGTATCGCACCAAGCCTCCCGCTGCTTGCGTCTTTCCACTTGTTTACGGCACATAAGATAAATAACCCAACTAAGTTCTAATTCCACTGTGTACATTCCACCTTCAGCTCAGATTGAATTCACTGGAAATTCTTCGATAACTGATCAATTTTTAAAAAAAATGTTTTTCTTTGTGATGGTTAGTGAGTTTTATTTCAAACGCATTGAACATGATAAAGATCGGGTTGCCATATCGTCACTCCTTTCAAGAACGTCATAAATCAAAAAACGTTATTTTTCAGGAGATCGTTTTTAAAGTTTAAAATATAATGAAATGTATTAAAAATAAATATCAAGCCACTTATTGAACTTTTTAGTATGCAACAGATCTTTTTAGGTAAAACCTGAAGGTTTTTTCTCCATTTGAAAAATATTTTGTATATTTAAAAAAATAATAAAACAATACCTTTTGTTCAAAATGCAAAAACAACACTTTCTGCCCTGTAGCGGGTAAATAAGTTAAAAATATGCCTCTATTACTGGGATATAGTATATTTTCTGGGCTTTCCGAAAACATGCACAACTGAAATCTTGTCGATTTTTGATTTATGACGTTCTTGAAAGGAGTGAGCGATATGGCCAACACGAGACGTCTCCGAATCACTCTGTCACGCGCCATCTCCTTGGCTTCCTCCCAGGTCAGCCCGGCATCTCGAAGTTCCGCTGAGTATAGTCGGTGAATGGTCGTCAGCGGCCTTCCGGGGCGCCGGAATCCTCGGGGTTGGATGAAGAGACATGAGGGGTTAATGGTCTCAGGTGGCATTCTAAAGACATGTCCCAACCATGTCCACCTTCTCTTCAGGACTTAACTCGTTACTACACGCCTATAAATATATATATATTTGGTGTATGCATATGCAATTGTGGTTTTTTGCTAATTTAAATTTTTTTAATGTTGAAAATATCAATCGAAATAACAAATAATTTAGAAATGGTACGGAGTATCTTGCATTGCCATCTAAGGCAAGTGACAATGGATAGATGTATATATTTTTAAAATTTTATAAAAAAGTTTTATTTAAAAGCTAACTACATCACTATTATCATAATTGGTCATCATGGTTCATCATGGTTTTTCATGATTGTGTTATTTATGTTTCCAGTGGTTCGTGAATCATTGGAAGTTGTGACGCTGTGTGTGGCGCTGAACGGGGGGCAGATCACCCAGCTGCTCAACGAGACGTGGTGGCAAGACCTTATGGTCCAGCTGGTCATCATGTGCCCCAACGCCCAGGTACCCATTTGTCTAACCTATTAAAAAAATATTGTAATTAGTATACCAATTAGGGTCGTATACTAATCACAAGTAACCGCAAACCCAAGTCAGATTCGTACAATATTTTTTGGCATCTCTCGCGCTTTAACCTTTCCAAGACTATAGACATAAATAAATGTCAAAATCCGTTCTCATCAGAAATCAGTTGGTATGATGTAACTTGTATTACAATAACATATCGCTCACTCCTGTCAAGAACGTCATAAATCAAAAATCGATAATTTTCAGTTGTGCATGTTTTCGAAATGCCCAGAAAATGTACTATATCCCAGCAAAAGCGGCATATTTTTAACTTAATATTTACCCGCTACAGGGCAGAAAGTATTGTTTTTGCATTTTGAAGAAAAGGTATTGTTTACTTATTTTTTTTAATATACTAAATACTTTTCAAATGCCTGTAATGTAAAAAGTTCAGTAAGTGGCTTGATATTTATCTTTAATAAATTGTATTATATTTTAAAAACGTTCTCCTGAAAAATCAAGTTTTTTTATTTATGACGTTCTTGAAAGAAGTGAGCGATATGTGGATATTTGTATGCAATTTTGTCATAAATTAAAACCTTGTGATGGTGAGTTTCTTTTTTTTTTTTTTTTACTATTTTTACATCATTTCTATCTTCATTATACATAGATTTTGTGATTTTTTTTAAAAATTTTCACATTAAAAGAACTCACTCCCTGGAAAAAGTCAGACATCAATTATTGTGCTTCCGGAGAGTTAAAAAAGTAAACAAATAGAACGCTAAAGGTGGAGACTGATAGGAACATTTTGTCGTAACATAACGTAACATCTCTCGCGGCGAGCATCACCGAGCATCCGAAACTATGGATGAAGCGCTTGGCTCGGTGTACTGACTGCCTGAATGCTCGCATCGAAACGTGTTACGTTATGACGAAATGCTCCGGTCAGTCTCCGCCTTTACAGACAGAATACAAATTACATCAATTAAAAAAAAACGAAAAACATAAATACTACAGTCAAACTTTTTGCATCGAAAATTATTCAATGTGACACCTGAGCTTGTCGGTTTTTACTAATTTCAGCGATATAAGGTCTACTATTTGATATAGCAACTCTCATTTCTACATCACCTTTCTTCGTTTTAATATTGGTTAATGTTACGACGAAATGCTCCGGTCAGTCTCCGCCTTTTTAAGCGTCTCCCTCTCTATACAACAGTATCCGAAATATGCTCCTGCAAACAATGTGTCGAGTTGGATTGTGCGCATTTGTGTGCAGGTGCGCGTGTGCTGCTGCGAGCAGCTGCTGTGGATGTGCTCATGGGGTGGCGGCGCAGGCGCGGCGCCGTGCCTGGAGGCGCTGCTGCGGCACGCGGGCGGCGCCGCGCGCCGGCACTCGCGCCAGGCGCAGCAGTACTTCCAGCTGCTGTGCCGTCTGCTGGCCGCGGCCGGGCCGCCCGCCGCGCGCCGCCAGCTGCCGCCGCAGGTCGCCTGGCTGCTGCAGGCGCGCCGGGACCACCACCGCGGCAAGCAGGTGCAGCAACTTAATGCCAATTCAATCATAATAATAACAATAACCCTAACTTTAAATATTTGGGAACTGAGTACTTCAACAACCTTCCTACAGACATAAAAAAAAAATTAAGACTTCAAAATGCTAAAAAATAATTTGAAAAATGAATTTTATGAATGTTAATTTTTGTCTTAAAAATAATTATTATTTTAGTAAAAATAAATTGTATTACCACCCTACCACACGTAACTTACAAGTGTAAGTCCCTCTCCAAGTACAAGAGCTCCGTCTCTTTATTGGAGAGAATTGCATTTTTAAGATTGGAAGTAGAATTATTTAAAAAATTAAATAAAATTATAAAAAAAACTTTTGTAACCATATAAAATAATTTTAAAAAACATCCCCCGCTATCTGCAGTTAGCCATACACAATGACGAAGAGCTCCACAAGTTGCTCTTTGGCGTGACTATCGCTCAGGCAGGCATCATGCCCAACATCTTGGCCATGCTCCTACTCACGCAGACCAGGGAGAAGGTGCAATAATACGGCTGCTCCACATTCCCCTTCCTCAGACTCAGCCGATTGATTACATACAGAACTGTTTGTTATACTCAAAGGAGTGGTAGAGACTATGAAATTAGAATATTTACTAATCAGAGTATACGCGTCGATAGTGAAAACTTCGAGGATGAGCTAGTTTAACACAACTTTGACACATTCTTATGAATAAAGTTAAAAACTTTATATTTCTCTCAAATTGCATTTAGATGATTATTACAAAATGTTTTTTTATTCGAGTACTTAGAGATATCGCTCATTCCTTTCAAGAACGTCATAAATCAAAAAACTTGATTTTTCAAGAGAACGTTTTTAAAGTTAAAAAATATAATGTAGTGTATTAATAATAAATATCAAGCCACTTATTGAACTTTTTACTGTGCAACAGATCTTTTTTGGTAAAACCTGAACGTTTTTCCTCCATTTAGAAAATATTTAGTATATTTTTAAAAATAATTAAACAATACCTTTTCTTAAAAATGCAAAAACAACACTTTCTGCCCTGTAGCGGGTAAATATTACGTTAGAAATATGTCTCTTTTGCTGGGATATAGTACATTTTCTGGGCATTCCGAAAACATGCACAACTGAAAATTGACAATTTTTGATTTATGACGTTCTTGAAAGGAGTGAGCGATATGTTCTCCACCAATACCAGAAAGAAATACTAAAATCGGTCAATACTTGAGAAAAATAATGTTGATTTTTTACGCACCTAACAAAAAGGAACAATTTTAGCATACATATAAGAAAAAATCCCGGCTCTGAACTTCACATTAAACAAGCCATATGAAAGTGTAATTTGGATTCCAGGTGGACGACACGCTGCTGGAAGGGCATCTTAGTTTAACCAAAGAAATTTTCGCTCTGTCCAGTCCTGAAGTTAAATATGAGTACGGATCCAATCCGGAGAAGGAGCATAATTTAATAAAGGTAAGAATCCACCTAATAGACACGCTTGAGAGTCTCATCCGTTACAAGTGAAACATTACATGGTCTAGAAACTTGCATTTGTTGATGCTTTTATTATTTCTGGATTAGAAATGGTTGCAATTTAATTGAAGAAAACCTCATAGATAGCTTTATGTATTTATCGTGATAGTATATACATATACATATATATATATATATATATATATATATATATATATATATATATATATATATATATATATATATATATATATATATATATATATATATATATATATATATATATATATATATATATATATATATATATATATATATATATATATATATATATATATATATATATATATATATATATATATATATATATATATATATATATATATATATATATATATATATATATATATATATATATATATATATATATATATATATATATATATATATATATATATATATATATATATATATATATATATATATATATATATATATATATATATATATATATATATATATATATATATATATATATATATATATATATATATATATATATAAAGGTGCGACAAAACGATGTATGATAGATGTACGAATAGTGAAATAAGGAAGGAATGCAAAGCTGAGATAAGCATTATCGATAAAATTAAGAAAGGTGTGTTGAGATGGTTTGGACATGTAGAACGAATGACTGAGGAAAGAACGGTAAAACAAATTTATGAGGCGAATGTTAGCGGGAAAAGAAGCAGAGGAAGACCGAGAAAAACATGGCACGATCAGGTATGCCAAATACTTGAAAGCGGTCAGGTTAGGAGTCGTAACAATCGGCAAGTATGTATGAGGAGATGCATGAACATGGAAGAGGCAAAGAATGTTTGCAAGGACAGAGTGGTGTGGCGCTCTATTCTCTCTGCCTACCCCTGCGGGGAAGCGGCGTGATGGTTAGTTAGTTAGTTATATATAAATCACCAAATCATTTAAAATCATTCTGATAAAAAATGATGAATCCCTGAATATAACTTTGAATGCAATCATTATTGTCGTATTGAGTTCTAAATTGTACTTCTCCTTCGATTATTATTAGTATTTATGAAGATCAACAGAAAACACAAACTTAAAAATATATATGGGATCGAATGCAGAAAACGCGCTAAGAATGTCAGAAATGAAGGAACCATATTTCAATAAACTCCCTAAAGAAATTTAAAAAATAGAAGATATAAAAATTCTTAAGAAAAAAATCAATGCCCATTACATATAAATCTTGAAAAAAATTTAAAAAAACTATTATACCATTAATTATATAAAACATTATACCTTGAGTGTAAGTCCCTCTCCAAGCACAAGAGCTCAGTCTCTTTTTTGGAGAGGCACAGCGAATTTAAAACTATAAGTTTGCCATATGTATAAATGTTTAGAAATTGTATTATGTTGTACTTAAAAATGTAACTGTATTAAATTAATAAATACAATTTTAAAAAAAAATCTGGCAAGGGTCTACGAGATAGAATAAGGAACACCAGGATAAGGGAAATATGCGAGATAGGAGACTTATATTAGGTGGGAAAGACAACAAAGAAGACAATGGATAGAAAAAGGCCAAGTTTAATAGTAGTTAAATACAGAGCGCGTAGCTGACGGACAAAATGACTCTCTAAAGCATGGATGGCCAACCTTTTCAGGGCCAAATTTTAGAAACGATACTTACTACCGGGCCAAATTTCAGGGCCAAATTTTAGAAACGATACTTACTACCGGGCCAAATTTCAGGGCCAAATTTTAGAAACGATACTTACTACCGGGCCGTAAAACAAAATTTCTTTAATTATTCAAAGCAAACATGAGATATATTGTTTTTTTTAAAGACGATATAAAAAATTATAACCAAACATATTTATAAAATTAGAGTTAGGCAATAATCAATCATTAAAAAAAATTAGGAACAGTAATTTTGAAAAATCAGTTTTTTTTTGTACACAGAATTTTAACGACACCCTCCAAATATTCCTCAACCATTTCACAATCTGAATATTGGTTAGATTATTTTTGCTAGTATCATGGTTATTGCGTAACTAGCTTTTACAAAGTATTTCGACTATTGAATCACACTAGTTAGTCGGTTATAGCAGCATCAATGAGTGTTTAAAAGTCTGTCGCAAAATGTTGTGATTGTTTGTTAATACGAATAAACCAATGAAGAAATTGTCACAATAATGAGATACTTCTAAGTATGGATATGATACGAACTACGCACGATGGAATGTTCTTTTGTTGGTCTTATGTACACTTGTGTGTGTGTGATATGCTCCGCGGGCCACAAGAAGCCACCCGGCGGGCCGCGGGTTGGCCACCCTTGCTCTAAAGTCAGGTATGCCGTGTCAGCCCAATTGGAATACCGATGTGTCGGCCATCGGTGGCTGACATGGCGATCAATATGTTAATAATAAAACCCTTATCCGCACCCAAATGGTGCATAGGACACTGCGTCATATAACGCAGTGTTATCTTGATCGTTTACACATGAAGGAAAGGTGATCAGCCCTCTGCTTCAGGTACCAGTCCAGGGTAATATTAAATGAATATTGGAGTGAAAAAATCACTTATATTTATTTGAACCCCCCTGGGAATCGAACCCGGGACCTCCAGAACGGTAGCCGAGCGTGCTGACCATTACACTACGGAGGCAGACATGGCTATCAATATGTTAATAAAGATAAAACATGTGACTAGCGTGCTAATGTCTGTCTCTCTCCTCCCCCAGGAGCTGGTGTGCGAGTTCCTGTGGCCGTGCTCGTGGGCGCAGCTGCAGATGCGCGGGGGCGGCGGTGGCAGCGGGGGGGTCACGACGGCGCCTGAGGAGGGCGCGGCGCCCGGCGGCGCCATGCTGGCCGCGCTTTGCGCCACGCCGGGCGCGGTGGCGGCCGCCTGCGACCTCCTGGCCGCGCTCTGCCACGCCTGTGTGCCCAACATGGCGCTGCTGGCCGGCCTGCTCAACGACTGCTTCTACAGCGGTAATTTCTATTTTTAACACATTGAGTGTGGTGTATACACCTGGCGTACATCTGACATTCCCCCCCTGTGCGGAATACTTGCGAGATCCATATGGCTGTTAACAATCAAGTCAAATAACTCAAAAGTATCTTTGTGTAGTTGAAAGTATACCCTTTTACAGTCTTGTGACAATATTTTATTTTCATTAACACATTTCAGACGGGTGTTCTTCACGAGCAACGGGATTTGATAATTATCTACATGTAGTTAAAACCTTGACCAAGATATTGGTACATAATATTCATATAAAAAACATTAAATATGTAGTTCCTTATTTTCTGACTTTGAAATGAGGCCGGTGAAGAAGGTAAAAATACCCTTCCCGTCTTTAAACATCAATCAACCTAACGGGTAACCTTTCTCATCCGAAGTGTGTTAATTGATTTGGCAGTCATTTTGTGATTATATCGACGGTCCGTACGTAAAGTACTCTATCTGCAAACCTATTACTTTACAGGAGAGAGCTTAGAAGAATTTTTCAACGTATTTTCTTTATTAGATATCAGTTTTATCTGAAATTGTAAACCAGTATTATACATTCAAAAACACGATAAAATAATTTATTCAATCGTTTTAAAACTTTATGCTTTGTCCAAATTAAGTAGTTAGCGTTTTAGGAGTTCAGTTCATTTCGAAAATTCCATGTAGATAGCGTCTTATACGCCTGAAAACTAGGCGTAATTTATTTTATATATTTTTTTGTTTGTTTATATTTGTAGATAACGACAGGTCAGTTGATAACATACACCAAATATCTCAAAATTGACAAAAATGTAGTTAGAGCACTTACGTAGGGAACGTCGATATATACCTTTATTTTTAGTTTAAGTTTTACCTGTTAATACCACTATAATAATTGTATTTACCAAGTAAAATTTAAATTAAAAACAACATTTGATGTCATTGCGTAGTGAATACCGGCATATTGTTTTGTTCATTTGGTTGCCCCCCTTCCCAGATAACAACAGCGCCCTAACAGAGTGGGAGTACCTGCCACCAGTGGGGCCCCGCCTGCCCTCGGGGCTCGTGGGCCTGAAGAACGCAGGGGCCACCTGCTACATGAACTCCATCCTGCAGCAGCTGTACATGGTGCCCGCCATCCGCGACCATCTCATCAGGGTCCAGGGTATGTCCAGATAGTCCTCATTACTCGGTTGAATTGCCTCGTAAAAGTCGGGCTGAATCTGCATTTGCAAGTTCTAAAAAAAAATTTCTACAGAATTAACTCAGAAAATAACCGAAGGTAGTGTGGTTAAAGAGCTGTGTTTCGAGTTTTTTTTATGAATTCATATCTTTTTACATTGTTTGCTAATTTGATCTGTCATATCTATTCAAGTTCTCTAATTGTCTTCTTCTCAATAGGAGCCGTTACAGATCCCAATGAGGATTTTTCTGGTGAAGAGCCCGGAGATTTCTTTATGGACGTAAGTGCAACCAATCAGCATCTATCCTTCCTTATTGGAAATCAGTTCCAAAGTCAATAATTTTTTAGTCAATCTGTCCGGAAGTATAGCCATACAGAGTTGCCCAAAAAAAGCATTTCTCAAAGAACGGCCGCGCCTATAACTAGAGCCTGCTTACATTTATTTCTAAAATGGCACATGTACCCCCATTTGTGGTTGTATTTAAACACTAAAACAACAACAGATCTTTTTTTACATTTTACCTATGACATTTTACTTAAAACAAAGTTTGTGTGACGTCATCATAATGATGCTGTCAAACAAAACTATGATGCTGCTTCACCGCAGGGGTAGGCTGAGAGAATAGAATGCCACACCAGTCTGTCTTTGCAAACAATCTTTGCCTCTTCCATATTCACGCATCTCCTGATTATTCCGACTCTGACTGAAATCGGAGTAATTTTGATATAAATCATGTTTACTGGTGTAAAATATTTTTTTATTAAATAAAATATGTTGCGTATAGCATTGATTCTAGTGATGTAAAATTATAAAAATTAAAAAATAAATTAAATATAAATAGAAATAAAAATTCTCCCCAGATACAGTTTTATCCGCAGAAACTCACTCCCGGACAGGTTAAGGACTATTAATTTTTTTTTTAATTACACATTTTTTAAAGTATTTGATCATTATTTATTTTCATATAACATTAGCACTATTTAATGATTTTATTACTTTAAACAATAAATAAGTTATATTTTAAAAATGTATAAAAGTCACTTTTTACAGTTTTCTTCGCTCGCTTAAAGGCAAGTTAAATCAAGACATGCTAGAGTGAAATAAAATAACAAAAGCAACTTTTTGCCTTGTTTTTTCCAGGAAAACATAGACTACAATGTGATGATTCTGAAGCAAGTCCAGGCGATATTTGCCCATCTTCAGTACAGCAAACTCCAGTACTACGTGCCGCGTGGTTTATGGACACATTTCAAGTAATGATGCAGTCTGTTTCCAACTATGATCTGTTATACTTGGTCATGTGGTGACAAGTATCAAGTAAAATAACACTAGTTGTACTCTAGTAAACATTTTTCGTCTAAAAAAAATTCACTTTAAAATTTGCCTGCAATACGACAAATAGTGAGTCAATTTACTGAATAATATCGTCCATGATATATTCTTTAATTTCTCACAGTATTCGCAAAAGAGCACTGATTTTAATATATTAATTTCTAAACATTGTTCAAGCGGGTATCTTTCCATGATTATATGGCATAACCTACTGAAGACAATTAACATAAGAGACTTTAAAAAATAATTAGCAGTGTTGCCATACTATTAATTTGAAATTGTATTATTACTATTGAAAAACCCTTTAATATGCATGCCGAAATGCCACATTGTCTGACGGTTTGCTTCCCCACAGGCTGCAGGGTGAGCCGGTGAACCTGCGGGAGCAGCAGGACGCGGTGGAGTTCTTCATGTCGCTGGTGGAGTCGCTGGACGAGGCGCTCAAGACCCTCGGGCAGGAGCAGCTCATGTCCCGGACCCTCGGCGGATCCTTCTCCGACCAGAAGATTTGCAAGGGCTGCCCGCACAGGTAGCAACACCAAACTGAGATCTCACAAAATATTTCCACAAAACTTGACGATTATATCAAGATACGGCTATTATGGAGGCAAAAATTCAAATGTTTTTTTACCAATTGATTTTCTTATTTTTAAAAAAAAAATTTAACCAAAATTAATACACCCAGTACCAAATATAGGCCAAATAAAGAATTATTTTGAAAATTTAAAAATACAAAAAAACAAATTCAAATGTTTTTTTACCAATCGTGCGATAATTTTTTTTAACCAAAATTATTACACCCAGTACCACATTAAGGCCAAATAATGAATTACTTTGAAAATTTAAATATCCAAAAAAACTTAAATTCAAATAATAATTTAGTAAATAATATATTGTTTCAAAATTATTCACCTTTGCTTTCCACTTTTCCTTTATTTTCAAACTCCACCCCTTGACTAGCCACCCCACCCGATTTGTAGAACAGATGATTATTTATGTTTTAGTTTATATTTAGACCTGAAGATGAAAGAAAGCATAGCTTCCGAAACTAGTCGTTATAATAAAATAAACTCAAATGGTAAAAGACGAGCGTTTTTCTTTTACAATTTTGACAGCATGTGTAATTTTGAATTGGCTGATGTTTCATTACCAAGTATTGTTTGGGCGCAGGTACTGCAAGGAGGAGCCGTTCTCCGTGGTGTCCCTGGACATCCGGAACATGTCCCGCCTCCAGGAGTCCCTCGAGGCGTACGTCCGGGGAGAGCTGCTGGAAGGGGCGGACGCCTACCACTGTGATAAGTGCAATAAGAAGGTAATCCCCCTTTTCCTAGCGTTCTGAAAGTGATCTTGGTGGTTTCAGCGGATATTCTATGAGCCGCTTTATGCTGATTCAGTTGAATAGAGCCCACTCATAATTTGCATGGAGAATATCCTGGATCACGTGGCAAAATTCAAATGGCAGTGGGTATTTCAATTTTCAATTTATTTATTTATAGTTAACATAGTTAACATGTCCGCCTCCATGGTGTAGTGGTAAGCACGCTAGTCTACCATGCTGGAGGTCACGGGTTCGATTCCCAAGAGGGTCAAAATAAACATTAGTGATATTTCAGTCTAATATTTATTTAATATGACCCTGGACTGGTACCTGAAGCGGAAGGCTGATCACCTTTCCTTCGTGTATTTAATGATCAAGATACCACTGCTTCTATACGATGCAGTGCCCTATGCACCATTGTGGTGCGGATAAGGGTTAGAAGAATAGTTAACATACACATTACACAACTTAAATTTAAATTGTACACATTAACGAAAATAGAAAATAAGCAAGAATACTATTGCTAAAGGTGTAGAAGAATCCCGCTTCGGAATACTCCTTCAGACACATGGAACAGATCAATATCCAATGAGATATTGTTCAACATAGCGGTAGCTCTTCCTACAGGCATAACCATCGGCAGGTTGGTCCTGTGTATAGGAATGTGAAACAATCTATGTCGACGCTGTCTTAGGTAACTATCGGGAACATACAGACCAATGCTCCGGATAATTTCAGGATTATCGAACGTACCGCGCAACAATCGATAAAAATGCGTAATCAAATACTCATTCCTTCTAGTCTCTAAACTATTGTAGACAAGCATACCCTGGAGAAACTCGGTCGGGTAGAGCCAAGGATAATAGGGTAGGACATATTGCAAGACAGGACCCCAAGAATTCTACGATGGAGACCTTGGGAGAACAAAAGAGGCGTCGGAAAACCCCAAAAGAGATGGTCCGACGACATAGTCGCTGTGGGGAGTAGAAACTGGCTGCGAGCAGCAACCAACCGGAGGAAATGGAAAGAAGGGGAAGAGGCCTATATCCAGCAGTGGAGGTCAGAGGGCTCATAAAGAAGAAGAAGAAGATGAATTACAGCCTTATTTACAATCTTTGTGATGATTGGTTTGCTTCGTTCATGATCAGTCTCCACCTGTCTCTATCATCCGCTCGTCTTTTTAACTCAGCGTATTCACTACAGAGCATGTCGGAGATAATTTGGTCCACATAGGTTAAGCGGGGTCATCCTCGGTAGTTTGTGCCTTTGCATATGCATTCCGCAATTGTAAGAAACAGACCTGAGTGTCTTATATAATGGCCTATTCATTTGGCTTGCTGTTGTGCTTCTTTATTTAGTAAGCATCTAGACTCCCCAGCCCTGCTTGTTGTACCCTACATGTTCTGACGGATGGATCCCAACATACAACTGTACCACCACATTTCAGGCGCCTCCAGATTAAACCATTGGTTAGGTAAATTATATCTAATGTGACATAAAAAGATGTCAACATAACATAGACTTCAAGTAACCTAAGTTATTGTAAGCAATGATTCATATTAATGGTTAAGGATTCATATTAAACAGTCAAAGCTAGTTCAACCAAACTTATGTGGACATGAGGAAAATATAGTTAATACATATCGCTCACTCCTTTCAAGAACGTCATAAATCGAAAAACTTGATTTTTCATGAGAATGTTTTTAAAGTTTAAAAACATAACACAATGTATTAAAAATAAATATCAAGCCACTTTTTGAACTTTTTACTGTGCAACAGATCTTTTTAGGCAAAACCTGAAGGTTTTTTCTCCATTTGAAAAATATTTAGTTTTTAAAAAATAATAATTAAACAATACCTTTTCTTCAAAATGCAAAAACAACATTTTCTGCCCTGTAGCGGGTAAATATTAAGTTAAAAATATGCCTCTTTTGCTGGGATATAGTACATTTTCAAGGCATTCTGAAAACGTGCACAACTGAAAATTGACGATTTTTTATTTATGACGTTCTTGAAAGGAGTGAGCGATATATCGTAGTCGTACAGGAGAAAGTGACCAACTAACAAAATGTAAAATGTTCAGGAGGGCCAGTTAAGTCTCTTTTGCTTGGTAAGAAAATAAACATCAATGCAGTTAGTCATTTTTAACAAGTCAATGTATTATACTTCCAAGTTTAAAATCATTTTGGGATTTTTTCAGGGCAATATTAATACTAGTAAGATATCAATTAGTCAATAATCACATTTTTGTAAAAAATGCACTTGGTCACATTCTCCTGTATGACTACGATATATTAGTTGCCTCCTTACAACTAATTTTTCTGTTGCAGGTTGTGACTGTAAAGCGATTGTGCCTGAACAAGCTGCCGCCCGTGTTGGGGATACAGCTGAAAAGATTTGAATATGATTTTGACAAAGTCTGTGCCATCAAATTTAACGACTACTTTGAGTTTCCCAGAGAACTCGACGTAGAACCCTACACAGGTTAATAATCCCCTTTTGGTCCCCTGATACTTTATTCATTTTCTAAATCCTACCCACAGAAACATCATCCTGTAACCTTTAGAGACATCATTTTCAACAAATCTATTACTATGAGTATTCTGCCTATGAAATTGAGCCGTGATGTTTAAATACAAACCATTACCACATTAACTCATTAAAAATTCTTTAAAACCAAGTGAATTCGTACCAGATCCCTTGTGCATACTGTAAATTCAATTTAAAATTAAGGGATTTAGATTAAACTTACAGTATGTTAAATCATACTGTAAGTTTAATCTAAATCCCTATGTAAATATAATGCAGATTTTTGGTGCAAACTGTAAATTCAAGCAAGATCCCCTGAGCACCTTATAAATTTGATCAAGATTCCTCGTGCATACTGTCAAATCAATTCGGAGCCCATGTGCATACTGTGAATTTAATCCAGATCTCTTGTGAATACTGTAAATTCAATTTAAATCCCGTGTGCATATTGTAAGTTTAATCAAAATTCCTTGCGCATACTGTAAATTTACTGCAGTTCTTTTGTGCAAACTATAAAGTCAATCAAAATCCCCTGTGCACCTTATAAATTCAATCCAGATACCTCGTGCATACTGTAAAATCAATTCGGAGCCCATGTGCATACTGTGAATTTAATCCAGATCCCTTGTGCATGCTGTAAATTCAATCCAAATCCCATGTGCACATTGTGAATTCAACACCGATCCCACATACATCATATAAAGTCAATTGCAATGCTTTTGATCAATGCCTTATTTCATATTGAAATGATTAATTGGAATGATATGTGGATAATGGTTGTCTCTTTCTAGTATGGGGCTTAGCAAGGGCAGAGGGAGACGCCACATTACTAGAGGGGAGCGGGACGGCCAACAATCCTCCCTGCACGCGCTACTGCCTCTCCGGGATAGTGGTACACTCCGGGCAGGCGTCCGGAGGACACTACTATTCCTATGTCCTGCACAGGTAAGCATCTCACCAAATCACTCACAGAACCACAAGATCCTCGACTTAAGACCCAATATACGATAAATCGCAGCATTTTTTCCTTAAACCCAGGTAGCATTTGACGTAATTGATTTTTTTGCTTAAAATACCGTTTTTGTATTGATGTTTTTCTTAAGAAATAAATGTATGGTAAATATTAAAATCAAACATAGATTTTTAGTCTACTAAATTATATTTTATTATTAAAAACACAAAAATAAAATTTGTAACTATTGTTTCGCTTTGTTATGGCATTTTCAAATTAATGTAAACAAACTCATCAAACTTACTCTAAAAATCACTCTTGATTTTAAAATTTTATAAATAAATTAAAATAAAGTTCTACAAATCTGTAATATAAGTAAACGCAGAATCTATAATATAATTAAATACATGGTTTTGAAAAGCAAATTTTTTATATTAAAGTAAGCAGTAAAAAAAGGATTTTTTTTTTCAATATACATTGTCAAAGAAGTCAAATTCTAATATGTATACAAGCGCGGCCGTTGGCGTTCTGAATTTGAATTTCTCGTCAATGAAAATTCTTTGTTTTTTTTTTTTTCTCGAATTGCAATTATTTTTAATCATAGATTATTTTTTTTTGGGGTCAAGGGATCTTGCATCCCTTATGTCACTGCGACCATATTAGGTCTATTGCGACTTACCTCTGTATTACAGCTCACTGCCAAGACCTACATGAGTCATGTAACTCACGACCTGTCTTGGTGTTAGGAGCTTCACCTTCTCGGAGTCCAGTAGAGGTCCTCCAAGGATGTGACTTTGTTTGTGAGCGAGTGCGTCACTTGATTGGCGTTTCGTTATCCTCCATACAAAATCTGCATACTGGGGAGTCATAAAGTGAGATTTTTGTCAAGTGTTTCCTCAGTCTGCAGTGTCCTGTTAATCATAGATACATATGTTTATTAATTTATTTTCGAAAATTACCCGCGTTTTTGTGTATTATTTAATAAATAAATGCGAGAATTATACAATATTTGCATTCTGTAATGGCTGACCTTTGACCTTTTAGAGATGGCAGCGGCAACAGTCGGTGGCTGAAGTTTGACGATGGCGATGTCTCCGAGTGTGCCATGCAGGACGACGACGAAATGAAGGTGCAGTGCTTTGGCGGAGACTACATGGGAGAGGTGTGTCTACTCACTTTCTTCTCCGTCTTAGTCCTCATTGTCTCGTGTAGAAGCAATGACTCATCTCCGGTTATCCCTTGAATGCGCTGCACGTAGCGCTCCAACCACCTTAACTTGATCGCTCCATCGTTTGGGGATCTTCCTCTCCCTCTCTTCCCCTCCAGGCTACCGATCACAACCAGTAGTTCCGGGCCATCCTCGTTGCCTCGCGCAACGTGTCCAAAGAACTGAAGAATCTGTCGTGTACATACATTGGCCAGAGCTAAGCCGTTCCGGACAAATGGACTCGTTGGTGTGCCATGGAATTTTGAGCATATGCCTCCAACACCACATTTCAAAAGCATTAATTTTTCTCCTACATTTTTTTCTACTCAATTTACCTAAACCAAATGTGAAGGTCCTCACCAAAACATTACATTTCCATTATAAATGATTTTAAGTAATCAGGAATTCTAGCTTGTAAAATTGTTACATTTTGTTGCGACTTAATTAACACATTGTAGTCGGGCGCTTCGAACAATAAACTCTAGCCTATAGCGGGTGTTTTTCGCGATTAGCGCAAAAATATATCGCTTTCTTAAAATTGACACAATTTCTAAACCAAATAATATTTTCGATTGAAATTTGCAAAGATTTCATATATGACATTTGATCATCAAAAATAAATCATAATCATAATTTTTAATTAAGTATTCCGTATTTCACAATTTTAGAAGCATTGTAAACTATAAAATATAGTCTCCCCTTCCGAGGTATCATTCCCTATACAATGCTAATATATTCAAATAATAACATACCAAACAGTAAACAAAACAGTGCGAGCGGTATGAAAAATAGTCCAATACATGAAATGGCTCAAACTAAACTTGAGATTGAGATCGCATAAAAACTCTAGATTTCTGGGGATGCCTTTACAAGCGACACACCAGCCAATCTGGACAAGACATCTCAAATAACGTCAACAGACTATCGCCTAGCATCCAGGTAGCAGATTACCCTTTAACGCGTTTTATTTCACGCTGATAACAAACCCGAATATTGCCGTTTCCCTCCGATAACCGACAGTCGACAAAAACGGCATTTGTCGTGTCCCGCAGTTGACCGACAGTCCGCGAAAAATGGCAAATGCCGTGTCCCGCCGACAACGTGTTAAGATTTCGATAGCATACAGTAAACAGAACAGATTTGGATTTAGATAAATTTTTCTGCAATATTAGAAATAAAAGTTCTAGTTGAGGACCTCCACAAATAAAAGAAGGCCGCTACTAATACAAAGAGCTTGCAATTTCGTCGAATTGTATTGATGGGCGCGTTTGTCCGTGTAGGTGTTTGACCCGATGCTGAAGCGCGTGTCGTACAGACGCCAGAAGCGCTGGTGGAACGCCTACATGCTCTTCTACACCCGGGAGGACAGCCTGCAGGGCTACAGCCTGGAGCACCCCATGTCCTGCCTGTCTGTCAAGTAAGTGCTGCTAACCTGACCTTGCTCAAACTAAAAAATTCAATAATTTTCGCATACATTTCGGACAGGTGTTTTTTACGCCTGCGGACCGCTGGCGTCGGGATTTGATAATTATGTACATTCAGTTAAGGCCTTAACCGGTTAACTGCCAAGAGCGTCTTAAGACGCATAATTTTAATTGGGAAAATTAATTATTTAATTATTTAATTAAAGTATCTGAAAAACATTGAAAAAAAACATTGAAAAAAACTGAAAAAAAAATTTTTAGTTAAAATGAGATTGTGTGATTTTTCAGGGATTCCGGCATGCCCCAGGCGATATGGGAGTGCGTCAAGCGTGGCAACATAGCATTTTCGCACCACCAGAGCCAGTTCTGCACCGAGTACTTCAGCTTCATGAAGAAGCTCTGCTGCATGAGGCTGTGCGTGCCCACCTCGCCCTCCTCCGCCTGGGTGAGTGCCACGGCCTCTCCCGGCTCTGCCATCCCGTGAACATATCGCTCACTCCTTTCAAGAACATCATAAATCAGAAATTGTCAATTTTCAGTTGTGCATGTTTTCGGAATGCCCGGAAAATGTACTATATCCCAGCAAAAGCGGCATATTTTTATATTATTTGCAACAGATATTTTTAGGTAAAACTTGAAGGTTTTTTCTCCATTTGAAAAATATTTAGAATAATTAAACAACACCTTTTCTTCAAAATGCAAAAACAACATTTTCTGCCCTGTAGCGGGTAAATATTAAGTTAAAAATATGCCTCTTTTGCTGGGATATAGTACATTATCTGGGCATTCCGAAAACATGCACAACTGAAAATTGATGATTTTTTATTCATGACATTCTTGAAAGGAGTGAGCAATATAACCCATGTCATTCTTCATATCGCTGCTTCTCTTCTTCTAGGGCACTGAGCAGGAGGAGCTCTCCAAGTTGTGTGTCCAGCTAGCTACCAAATTCCTATTTAATATCGGTTTTCGAACCAAGAAAAATATTCGGGGATCCGCTGGTGACTGGTAATTTATTTTGTTTATTATTATTTTATTTGATAAATATTAAAGTACTGTCAATATTACCATTAGTTTTATACAATACTCATTTTGGAACCATTGTGTCTGCCTCCGTAGTGTAATGGTCAGCACGCTCAGCTATCGTACTGGAGGTCCCGGGTTCTATTCCCAAGGGGGGTAAAATAAATATAAATGATTTTTTCACTGTAATATTTATTCAATACTACCCTGGACTGGTACCTGAAGCGGGGGGCTGATCACCTTTCCTTCATATGTAAACGATCAAGATAACACTGCGTTTGTATGACGCAGTGCCCTATGCACCATTGGGTGCGGATAAGGGTTTTTATTATTTTTATTATGTGTATGAAATATTGTGATAATAAAATATGTTGTATAATTGGTTTAAAATTCCAGGTATGAAATATTGTGCCATCACTTGAGGTGTTCAGCGTCCATCAGGGCGTGGTTTGCGGTCAACGCGATGTTCCAACACTCCCACAGGTAATATCACATTCCCGGATGCACCCTGGAGTATGAAGTCTGGTGACTGCGGTACTAACTCTTCGGTCTTGTCTCTTCCAGGATGTGCGAGTATCTCCTGGTGTGCCCGTCCACGGATGTCCGGATGACCTTTATGAAACTAGTCGTATTCTTAGCGCATTTTGCAATACAAGACCCGCCGGGTAAGTGATGTTCCAATTTCTTCCCGTCCTTGTCTGCACTCAATGCAACTGCCACATGGCGACCCGATCTTTATCATGTTCAATGCGTTTAAAATAAAATTCACTAACTGTCACAAAAAAGTATTAAAAAGAATAACAAATGTATCAGTTATCAAAGAATTTTCAGTGAATTAAATCTCACCATTTTTTATTAATGTTTTACTTTTAGTAAATACCACTATTTCTTAAAATCTACTGTGACACATGTTTCGATGCATTCCGCATCATTTTCAAATACCGTATGTGAAGCTAATTCTAAATTTTGGAGTTGGGTCCTTGGGACGTTGAAGGTTAAAGAGGGGGTAGGAGCTGTTTCTTATTTTTATTTATTTATTTATTTGTATTTACTAAGTAAAACATTAATTAAAAATGGATAGACAAAGTGACTGCCGAACCAATTAATGGAAAGTTAATTAGTGGAAAGGCGCAAGCAGCGGGAGGCTTGGTGCGATACGACACATGCACTGTCTGCGAAATTGTTCATTCAAATGTATGAAGTGGTCGACTCAGTTTTTTGGTTTGATTATTTAAATCAATGCACAAATTTGATGACATTTTATTATTTTCTAGCTTAATACTTTACTGCTATGTATTATTAAACTTTATCTGCACACAACGGTGGACAAGGCACTGCATCTTATTGATGCAATGAATTTTTGGTCATTTATTATATGAAAACAAGGTGATCAGTCCCGCACTTCGATTACCAGTCCAGTGTAATATAAAGATGAAGACTGACCGGAGCATTTCGTCGTAACGTAACGTCGTAACATCGCTTGCGGCGAGCATCAGCGAGCATCCGAAACTATGGATGGAGCGCTCGGCTCGGTGTACTGACAGCCTGAATGCTCGCATCGTAACGTGTTATGTTACGATGAAACGCTCCAGTCAGTCTCCATCTTAAAATAAATATTAGAGTAAAAAATACACTTTCTCTGCGGGCGGATCCGCGCTCATAATGAAGATAAACATCTCTGAACAGAACTGATAACATTTAACCATACTGTATACATCGATATGAGATCAAACGATGCCGCAAAAGTCATGCGTAAAAATAACTTACACGCAATTTACGATGAGTCCACTGAAAAGGTAAAATTACCCTTCCCGCAGATAGTATAAAATTTTTAATTAAATTTATTATTTTAAAAATATATATTTATCTTTATATAAAAAAAATTATATACTTTTATTTAATTAATATTTTTATAAAAATAATTTAAATATGACATATCGCTCACTCCTTTCAAGAACGTCATAAATCAAAAAACTTGATTTTTCAGGAGAACATTTTTAAAGTTTAAAAATATAATACAATGTATTAAAAATAAATATCAAGCCATTTACTGAACTTTTTATTGTGCAACAGATCCTTCTAGATAAAACGTGAAGGTTCTTTCTCCATTTGAAAAATATTTAGTATATTTCAAAAAATAATTCAACAATACCTTTTCTTCAAAATGCAAAAACAACACTTTCTGCCCTGTAGCGGGTAAATATTAAGTTAAAAATATGCCTCTTGCTGGGATATAGTACATTTTCCGGGCATTCCGAAAACATGAACAACTGAAAATTGACAATTTTTTATTTATGACGTTCTTAAAAGGAGTGAGCGATATTTATGTTATATGTTTAACTAATTGTTTATTCATTTGAAGTAAAATAAATTTTAACTCTTTTTCTTTATGACGTAACCTCTAATTTCATTCCAACTTGTTTCTCTTGATTCATTCCTGACACTGGGGTGTTTGCAGTGATAGGGTGCGGGGCGGCGGGCATCCAGGGGCGCTCAAGCCTGTCGGAGCAGCTGCTGGCGGGCGCGGCAGCGCTGGCGGCGGGGCGCGAGGCGGCGGAGCACGCGCGCAACCTGCCGCTGCTCTTCACGCTCTTCCACACCTACGCCATGCTCGGCCCGCACGAGAAGCACCAGCTGGTCAAGGTACGGAGCGCGCCGCCCGATGGCGACATCCACAACCAACTAGCTCGCCTGATTGGCCAAATGGCTAATTCATATTTATTTCCAGCTGAACGTGGTGTACCTGATGGTGGCCATATCCATAGACGAGACCTCGCAGTCGGCGGTCAAGTACCAGTATCCAGAGTTAATTAAATTGCACCAAGTAAGCCTTACTCTTTTTACTGTATATTTATTAAATATTACCCTGGACTGGTACCTGAAGCGGAGGGCTGATCGCCTTTCCTTCGTGTGTTAACGATCAAGATAACACTGCGTTTATATTCTTGCAGTGCCCTATGCACCATTGGGGTGCGGATAAGGGTTCGAATGTACATGAAAAAATTCTGAGGTCATAATTGCGTGAATAAAAAAGTTTAACTGACCTACCACTTACTACTTCAGCCTTCTTGTGTCCAGTATTGAGAAAAGGCCTCCCTGTTAGACTTCCGCAGCTCACTGACCGCCTTTCCTATAATATCGGTGCCCTATTTGCGCAGGTGGTGTCCCTTCTAGTCAGATGCTGCGACGTGAGCGCGCGCTGCCAGTCCTCGGAGCCGAGCGGCGCGGTGCTGCCTAACCCGTACTGCGAGCCCTGCCCGGGGGCCCTGCGGCCCCTCCTGCCCCACCAGTGTGGGGACATACTGTACAACAAGAACAAGTGCGTGCCCCGTACCCTTCAGTCTTCCTCACCATCCCCGTGTCAGGCACTTAAACCAAGAAACTACCAGTTACTAGCTCCGTCAGGCCCGCGGACATACTCAATATTTAACCACTTGATGCTTTTGAACAAGCTAAATTGAATATTTAACCACTTAATGCTTTTGAACAAGCAGTGTTAAAAAAAAGTTAAAATATATAGGTTAAATCAGGGGTTCTCAAAGTGTGCTCCGCGGCGCCCTGGTGCGCCGTAGAAAGTCAAGAGGGGCGCCGTGAGTCGATCCTCTATCATTATCCGAAACCACAAATATTCTAGGGTACCTATAAAGCAACAATTTCAATTTTGAGAGCTAGCATCTTTCTACCCAACTATTGCACTATTATTGTAGGTACCTATTTCTTTGGACTATAATATATACATATACATACGTATATAGTCACATTATCTATTCCAAATATCTTACTAAAGTAGGGCACCGTGACAAAGTACTAAACTACGTTCTGAAAAATAGAAAAATTAATGAAAAATAATTTGTCTCGTGACACACCGCTTCTGGAACACTGAGATAAACAACTGAATTGAGCTTGCCAGTTGCCACTTGACGCTTTTTATTGTAAATTCCTGGACAAATGACCAAATTTTGATTTCCTAAATTAAACCCTGAAAAGAGCAACAGGTTGTTGCCGAAACTAGTTGGTTAATAAAAATGTGAGTGGATCAAAACACAAAGTCTTTTTATTTCTCAAAATAATATATCAATATTATCCACAAAGTTAATGCTTTCAATATTCAAAACCAAATTTTATGTTTGTTTTATTGTTTTTTTTTTTAAACTTGTTTGCAGTTACGTGAAAAAGCTGATTGAGGAGAGCAACGGTTGCGAGGAGGCGGTGAAGCTGGTGCAGTTCCTGGCGTGGGAGAACCCGCTGTGGTCCAAGGTGGCCCTCTCGGAGCTGCTGTGGCAGATGGCCTACGCCTACTGCCACGACCTGCGCCACCACGTGGACCTGCTGCTGGCGCTGCTGCTGGTCGAGGACTCGTGGCAGACGCACCGCATCCACAACGCCATCAAGGGTAACTTGAGAAACACATTAACCCATTGCACCGCTAATAAAGATGACATAACTTGTTCATACAACACACTTTTTAATTTTAACACATTTTTTTTATTACAACAACATTAAGACTAAATTACACACAAAATAAAATTTGTAAAACATAAAAGCATAATTTGTTTCTTGTTTGTGAGCCAGATCATTATGGCTCATCCCAGAGAAGAAATCTTCTGGATAGAAAAAACGCCGAGGTGATGGATGATGAATGAATGTGGAACAGGCGAAGTTTATTTGCAAAGATAGATTGTAATGGCGTTCTATTCTCTCTGCCCACCCCTGCGAAGAAGCGGCGTGATTATTTATTGAATTGGCGTTTAATTTGTAGAACTCCATTTTAATTTATGTATTAATTTTAAATCAAACACAGATTTTTTGAGTCTACTAAGTTGTATTTTATTAACAAAACACATAAAAAATTATATAACAATTGTATTAAGCTTTAAAATATTAATTCTCTAAAATATGGCCATGTCAATAAATTCTTCCTTTCCCAGAAAATAAATATAAGGGTACATACCTACATCCCCCATTAGCTACTGTTGTCTCCCATAAATTATTGCTGCACGTGTTAAAACTGTCACTTAGAATTGTATAGCTACATAAGGACCGTAGTCCATTTGAACTTCACATTCGTTTGATAATGCCTAACAAGGCGAAACAATTGTCACAGTATAATTTTTTATGTGTTTTTTGTTAATAAAATACAACTTAGTAGACTCAAAAAATCTGTGTTTGATTTAAAATTAATACATAAAAAGCGGCGTGATTAATGGATAATGTCTATCTCAGCCTTGCATTCTTTCCTTATTTCACCATTCGAACACCAATCACACATCGTCTCGCCTCACATTTCGACCGCATTCTGTCTGTTTTCACATTTATCTGTCTCTTGTCCCAGGGGACGACCGCGACGGCCTCCTGGACAACGTGGGGCGGACGCGCGGGCAGTACCAGAAGCGCGCGTACCAGTGCATCAAGCTGCTGGTGGCCGTGTTCACGCGCAGCCCGCGCGCCATGCACGTGCTGCGCGACCACCGCGACCTGCGCAAGAGGTGGAACGCTGCCGTGGCCTGGCTCCAGGACGAGCTAGAGAGGGTAAACTAACACCAGTCATACCTGACGTCGACTGTGGATAATTTCTGGTCCGTTGTTGTTCTGCTCGCGCTGGTGGCTTCGTCACATATCTCTCACTCTTTTCAACAACGTCATATATCAAAAATCGTCAATTTTCTGTTATGCATGTTTTCAGAATGCCCAGAAAATGTACTATATCCCAGCAAAAGCGGCATATTTTTAACTTAATATTTCCCCTTTACAGGGCAGAAAGTGTTGTTTTTGTATTTTGAAAAAAAGGTGTAAAAATTTTTTATATGGAGAAAAAACATTCGAGTTTTACCTAAAAAGATCAGTTGCACAGTAAAAATTCTATAAGTGGCTTGATATTTATTTTTAATACTACGTGTTATATTTTTAAACTGTAAAAACGTTCTCCTGAAAAATCAAATTTTTTGATTTATGACATTCTTGAAAGGAGTGAGCGATATGTCAAGATTGCAGACTATCAGGATTGCCTTTTAAAAATATGTTCCACTCTTCCAGACTGGTTTTTTAACCTAACCTAACGCCAGTGTCTCTAAACATGACTGGTCATATCTGATGCTAATGACTTTTCTGTGCATAATTTCTGGTCCATTGTTGCTCGCGCTGGTGGCTTCGTCACATTTGTCAAGATTGCTATCGAGATTGCCTTCTAAAAATATGTCCCGCTCTTCCAGTTTTTTTTTAATCTATTATATCGCAAGTATCTCCAAACACCAGACAAACCTGATACTAATCACTTAACTGTGGATAATTTCTGGCCCATTGTTCCTCTGAGCATTTTCTGCAAATATCTTTGCACCGTTCCGTGTCTGTCTCTGCTGTGCTGGTCGGGGTTGTAGAGGCATCTGTGTACTGACTAATCTTGTGTCGGAATCGAATCTAGCTGACTGACTGAACCAACTAACTACCCATCCTTTTTACTGCCTGCACAGGGGTACTTCTAGAAAATTTGGTGGTGGTTTTATTACATTGGCAGTGACAGGGATATTAAAATCTTTTAAATGCAAATTCACAGTAAAATCGGGATTTAATTTTCACATTTTTTTTTTTAAATTTTGCAAATTAGTTCATTAAAAAAAGGAATTTGATTTGACATTCCCTTGGCATGCGTTTAAAGAATGTTTTTGTCTAAACAGCAGAGATACGGGCCGCGCGCGTACAACTACAGCACCTGGTCCCCGCCGGGCACTTCCAACGACTCCTCCGGGGGCTACCTGCTCGAGAGGAGCAACTCTGCCAGGAAAACGCTGGAAAGGTAAATATCACTCGCAGACTAGGGGAAATATCACTCGCAAACTAGGGGAAATATCACTTGCAGACTAGGGGAAATATCACTCGCAGACTAGGGGAAATATCACTCGCAGACTAGGGGAAATATTACTCGCAGACTAAGGGAAATATCATTCACAAAACTAGATAAATATCGAGTTGATAACCTTTTGGTAGCCAATGTAGTGGTTACGGCATCTGGCTGCCATGCTGATATTTATTTAATATTACCCTAGATTGGTACCTCCCTGATTTGTCTGCCTCCGTAGTGTGATGGTCAGCACGCTCGGCTACCGTTCTGGAGGTCCCGGGTTCGATTCCAAGAGGGGGGTCTAATAAATATTAGTGATTTTTTCACTCTAATATTTATTCAATATTACTCTGTGCTGGTACATGCTGATGCAGTGCCCTATGCACCATTGAGGTACAGATAAGGGTTCGAATGAAATGAGATTGGTACCTGAAATGCAGGACTACTACTGACCTTGCCTTCATATAATTAACGATCAATATAATATTGCACCAATTCTAAACAGTGCCCTATGCACTATCGGCGCATGAGGGTAAAAAGAACTTGTTAGCCAAACTGCACAAAATATGTACGGAATTAATGTATTTTTAATTTCTATTTCAATTAGTAATTGGACATTATTTAATGTGAATTTCTCAGGGCATACCAGTTGTGTCCGGAGGATGAAGACGACGACGCGTCGTGCAGCGACCGCGAGGCGGAGTCGGGTGGAGACGACCCTCCCCAAGGCTACGTCCTGCCGGACGACGAGCCGGGCCCCTCGGGGCTGCCCCGCTCCAGCCCGGTGCCGCGGGACCCCCCTCTTGTCTCGGCGGACCCTGCTCCCATCCCAGCCGACCCTACTCCGGTCCCGGCGGACCCGCACCCAGTCCCGGTGGACCCCGCTCCCGTCCCGGTGGACTCGCCGCCAGTCCCGGTGGACCCTGTCGGGGAGCCGGTGGAGATGGTGGTCAGGGTCGGGCGGGCCGGGGAAGCGGACGAGAAGTGGTACGTGGTCGCCGAGAAGGAGTCGGAGATGGCCCCCCCGGTGGTCAGCCGGCCGGTTGGCCCCGTCGAAGTAAGTCTTTTATTGTCATTTGTTTCATTTTTAATTAATAGAGTTTTACAAATTAAACGCCAAATCTATAAATATTTTACTATATCATTAAAAATATGTCATCACAAACATTGAATTCCGCATCATTTGGTGTTTGAAAATTTACATACATATGTACACATACGGTGTTTGAAAATGATGCGAAACTCTCACAGAGGGCAACAGGTTGTTGCCAAAACTAGTTGGTTAGTAAAAATGTGAGTGGATCAGAACACAAAGTATTTTTTATTTCTCAAAATAATATAGTAATTGTTTATGTTAGTTTAATATTAAAAGTATACACACACGCACTATGATTTAAAAAAATTAAAAATCATCAGAATTCACACTAAAATCACTGTCATCAGATTCGACAGTGACGGCAACTCGGGCAACCCTGAGCGCCATTAGTTGTTCCGACCACAAAGCTATCTTTAATTTACGTTTAAAGTGGTAAAAACAAATTCTGTTTCAATTCTAAGCATGCAAAGATATTCTCAATAGATGTCACTATGCGTTCAATATATTTGTACTTTTTAAATAATTGATTTTCTTTAGTAAAAGCCCATATAAAACGGCGCGTCTTAAGACGTAATTTTTGTATGAGCGGCGCTCCGCTCGCAGAAAATTATGCGTCTTAAGAGCCTTTTGGCAGTTAACTGGTTAATATTCAAATTGTTTATAGTAGACACTGATTACATGTTCACTTTCAGGTAATTGTGCCGATAACTTTAGAAGAGGACCTCATAGGCTGAACTGGAGATTGTTGAACAAACTACTTCGCAGTTTTTTTGTTATATGAATATATATACATATATATATATATATATATATATATATATATATATATATATATATATATATATATATATATATATATATAGAACCAGTGAGATATTTATGTATTGTAACACTTATATTATTATACGCGCAAGTACCACTTTTTATTATAGGCATCGTCGACACAGCAAAGCGCGCTTTTTACCATAGCAAAGTGTACAGTTTTATATATTTAGCTAAGAGAAGAATAGGTAACTGTTTGTTGTTCTGCCCGTTTGTTGTATTATCGTATGTTTGTATGATATTACAAAAAAAAAACATTACGTTTCGAGTGTTCTAATCTAAGGTGTTGATTTTGTTTTTAATTGCAAAAATTGCTTTTTTTACAATTTTATAATGAAATACCTAAAACTTTATTATAAATTACATATATCTATATATATCTATAAATATATATATATATATATATATATATATATATATATATATATATATATATATATATATATATATATATATATATATATATATATATATATATATATATATATATATATATATATATATATATATATATATATATATATATATATATATATATATATATATATATATATATATATATATATATATATATATATATATATATATATATATATATATATATATATATATATATATATATATATATATATATATATATATATATATATATATATATATATATATATATATATATATATATATATATATATATATATATATATATATATATATATATATATATATATATATATATATATATATATATATATATATATATATATATATATATATATATATATATATATATATATATATATATATATATATATATATATATATATATATATATATATATATATATATATATATATATATATATATATATATATATATATATATATATATATATATATATATATATATATATATATATATATATATATATATATATATATATATATATATATATACATATATATATATATATATATATTTATATATATATATATATATATATATATATATATATATATATATATATATTTATATATATATATATATATATATATATATATATATATATATACATATATATATACATATATATATATATATATTACGTCGCTCTTTTTCGCTTTGTATAAAAAATCAACTGTTTACGATTTAGTCTTTCTACTCTTACATAATACCTTATGACAATTCTTAGTGATAGCAGGATCCTCCTTGTAGTATTCCAGTTTGATACACATAGTTTATGATTCGTTTTTATCTTGAATATCCACTACGGTATCGTGCATCTAGCGCTTCCGCAACTTTCCATATTATGCGCGCATTTGTATCTGAATTGCGGACAAATTCTGCTCACATTTTGGTGTATTGTCTAGCAAGTACAAGAAACATTTAAAAAATGATATTTTATTACACTGTGCGTTAGACGAGACGCATACATCGTTCTCGTATTCATTCCACTAGGGATTGTCTCGGAAAATGTGCGCAGTATACGTAAATCGCTACGGTTGTACGACGTGGAATGCGTTGCGCTTCTGCTAGTAGAAATCGCAGACCGTTACTTTTTTACAATTGTAGTGGATATATAATTTATTATATATATTTTTTTGTATATTGGAATAGATAATTATGTATTTAAAAAACAAAGCAATATTGTATAAAAAAATCAATTTATGTTTTGAAAAAAGTGATGCGTTTTTAACATCATTTTTTTCTTCTTGATGTTTTATGTCTTATGAATTAAACTCGGATGATTCTTTAGTTGATTTTTGTAAAATTAGCACATGTTTCTGATGACTTGACTTCGTCATCCAGGTATCATTCACACAATATAAGGTTGTTAAATAAAATCATGTATAAAAAAATCACAATTAAATCAATACAGATAGGGGCTGTATGATTCCCAATTGCAAAAAATCAAGATTATTTTTAAAATCGGTTTGGGGTTTGTGATGTATTTTTTCATAATCACCTCTTTCCCTCTCCTCTACCTGCAAGCAAGCGTCCATAATAGACGCTTTACGGGTCATGGCTTTTAGAGATACATTTGTTATTATTATTGAAATACCCGCCATTGCGAAATAAATCCAAATGACGCATGGTGGGACGTCTGGCTGCACGACTTACTTACTGGTTAATATGCACGCATGTTCTTCATACTCTAATGTCACCGCAGAATTTGCAAGCCTCGTTCCGAGCATTTTGTACTGGGAGCGGGACCTGACTTCTGCAATAATTTTGACAGTACGAATTATGCAATATGCTGGCATCATATCGAAATACTGTATTTCGATGAGCTTATTTTGCGAATAAAAATAAAGGCGGATATTATTTTTCATTTTTATACATACGAAGATAATGTAATAATATAATAATCATTGTATGTATTGGTGAGATGAAAAGCTTCTTTTCATCTCGCCAATAGATGCCTCTAGTAAAGTTCTAGTTATTCAAGAACAATGTTTAAAAATTGGTTCATATATATATAGAACTTCCAAGAATTTGAACAGTGTGGTTTTCAATCATGGGTAGAATTGGCGAATGTTACACGTGTGTAAAGTGATCGCTTAAACCAGCCTATGACGGTCGTCAGCCCCGTAAATGCCCAGACCTCCATATTCTTCTTCATCTTTGATGAGATGTCAAAAAATAATAAAATGTATACAAGTATATAAAATCTGATATTCTACCCAAACGAGAATAATATCACTTGAAGCAATTTCCGCAGCTGAAAATAATTGTGTTTTTTTTTTTATGTTTATTTAATTCTCATTTTAAAAATAGGAAGAAAAAAAACCTTAGTATTTATAACAGGCAGTATTATTTGTTATAACATTGCCTCGTGATAGGTGGTTTTTTGTTTTTAACCTTATGCGTTGATTTTGGACTCGGTTATGACTGCAAAATGGTTATGGTTACTAAATGTCGGTTGTAGTGCAATTTCTTTATTATATTTATTTCTCCCTGACATTGTGTGGACGGATCAAACAATTTGAAAGAAGTTGAATCACTCTCCCGTCAAGAAATTGTTACTGCAGTGAAAGCTTCTTAATCCGAAAAATGATTAATTTATACCAGTATTAACGCCCGCCCCCTTGTGGGCGTTCTTGAAAACTTTTACAGGGCATAGAAAGCCCAAAGAGACAGATAAAAGTGCACAGAAGTAATATATATTTTTTTATTCCTTCCCCCTTTCTATGATGGGACATTCTGGGGATTCTACTTTCTCCTTTGACAAGAAATTTTGATAGGGGGGGGCGCCAGACTAAAAGCGTTTGGGAACCTGTGGCTTATATTATAAATAAAACACTTGTTTTTTACCACTTGAGTATTTTTATTTTGTTACTAGTTTCAGAAGCTACAGATACTTTCATGGACAGGTTTAAAAATAAACTTTTTCTTTAATATATTTTGTATTTAAACCTGTAAATGGAAGCATCTGTAGCTTCTGAAATCAGTCATAACAAAATATAATACTCAAGTGGTAAAAATAAGTGTTTTATTTATTATTAAATCATGTCGTACCACAAAGCGAATGCCAAAACAGTAAATAACGTGATTCATTTGTTTTAATTTCGGTCATTATTCAAAATTTTAATAGAATCACAAGAAAGTAGGTATTCATTCACCCCTTTTGTTATTTTGACAAGAAAACATACAAATTACTTTCAATACATTCATATTCTTCTTATCATCCTTATTCGTATATCTTTACCAATTGAATGCAAGGTGATCAGTCCTTCTCCATCATGATCAGCTTCTTGAAACAGTCCAGGGTGATATTAAATAAATAAGACAATGAAAAAATTACTGAGATGGAAAATCAGGTATCTTAACCTGCCCCTCCCGATCATATCGCGCACTCCTTTCAAGAACGTCATTAATCAAAAAACTTGATTTTTCAGGAGAACGTTTTTAAAGTTTAAAAAGAAATCACAATGTATTAAAAATAAACATCAAGCCACTTATTGAACTTTTTACTGTGCAACAGATCTTTTTAGGTAAAACTTGAAGTTTTTTTTTCCATTTGAAAAATATTTAGTATATTTCAAAAAATTATTAAACAATACCTTTTCATCAAAATGCAAAAACAACATTTTCTGCCCTGTAGCGGGTAAATATTAGGTTAAAAATATGCCGCTTTTGCTGGTATATAGTACATTTTCTGGGCATTCCAAAAACACGCACAACTCAAAATTCACGATTTTTTATTTATGACGTTCTTGAAAGGAGTGAGCGATATGTATTTACTACAACTCGGCTATAAAAATGAGAATATCAATATGAAATATAATTGATACGGGCTTAGAATTTTTGTATTCCTCCGTAATAATTTTACGTGTCACACAAAAGTATTATAATATAAAGTTATTCATTTGCAGCGACAGAAATAAATAAATTGTAAAAAAAAATTGGGGAAAGAATCACTAATACACAAACGTTCTCAGAGTATGCGTGCGTGCCACACTTTATGTACACGCGCACGCGGTTTCATACTGTTTTCGACGATATCATTTTAGTTGCGCACAAGTAATCGTTCAGGGTGGTAGCGTCGCTACGCTAGCTATGGCGGCTACTTACGATGTATCTTTTTTAGGTACTACCAGAGCTAACATTACAAAATTGATATATTTCGATTTTAACTATGGTAAATAAAAGCATCATTTATGAATATTTACATTTTTCCCGTTTTTAAATTACGTTTTCATATGGTGTACAAAATACATATCACCAGCACACGCGGAAGTTTTTAGCACTGTAAGGGAAGGGTTAAACATAAAATTATGAATATTCTCAATTATCTAATTTATATTTCCTATTTAAACATCTTTCCCTTTCATTTTCCCCAAAAATCTTGTAAATAATACGAATATCAATTGACTGATTTGATTATACTAGGCAAAATCCTACAAGACCTTTTAAAAACCTCAATTTAAATGATTCATTGAAAAACCTTGTACACATTTTGATGATGTGATTGCATCTTTGATTTCGAATCAACAAGCTTTTACTGCTTCCACGCCCGTTATAACCGAGTCTGGCTGTATATAGATTTATGTTTAAATACAAATGTAAGACTTATATTTATGTTACTGTAAAAATCAGAACCTAGTGAAATCAATTTATTTCCACTTTTACCGACAGCAAAAAAAAAACACATTTGAATGTATAATAAAATAACAACTACGTAATTTTTTCCACATGAATTCTATTTGACCAGCATACGGGTTTCGTCGTAACCGACATCATCAGACTGGTGGGAGGCCAGACAAAATTTTATGTTATATACACAACAAGGCAGGAGTTGAACACCATGATTTTATATAATTTTCTGATAAAGTGAATTTAAATTGAATGAGTTTAAGTATTGTATTACATATAATAATAATTACATGTAAGTTATGGTAAAGGTTTTAGGCGTGATTTGATATAATTATATGTTAGAAATGCATTTTGTATGTGAATTTAAATAATATATGTATACATTTTTAATTAATGTTTTACTTAGTAAATACCACTATTTCTTAAAATCTACTGTGACACGTGTTTCAATGCATTCTGCATCATTTTCAAACACCGTAACGGTGTTTGAAAATGATGCGGAATGCATCGAAACACGTGTCACAGTAGATTTTAAGATATAGTGGTGTTTACTAAGTAAATCATTAATTAAAAATGGATAGATTTTACCACAAAGTGACTGCCGAATCAATTAATGAAAATATATGTATATATGTATATTTAATTCTGGATATGTTGGTTGAGGACCTCTTCTACTGCTTATTAGTATGAGGGGGCACATAGAATTTTGTCTAGCCTCACACCAGTCTGATAATATCGGTTACGACAAAACCTAGTTGCTGGTCAAATAAAATTCATGTGGAATAAATTACATGGTTGTTATTTTATTATATAAAATGCAGTTCCACCAAGATATGTCAGAATTGTTGGGTAATATATCCAAAATTAAACACAATTATTGGATTGAATTCTACTTTATTTACGTTTATGATATGTGACGCCTTTCGTCTTATTAATAAATTATAAAACACTGACTTTACAAAATGTCCTTATATACTAACAATAATTGGTATTATTAGGTCTAGGGGTACATATAACGGTGGGTATTTCAGTGGGTAATGTGGATTTCTATGAAATTTAAGATAAGCAATATATAATTTATATTTGAAGCACTAACTTTGTGATTTTCCATTTTATGATTAAAATGTAACTTTGTTTTAAAATCACAGAAATATAGTGATTTAAAAGAAAGTTACATTTTAATTATAAGCAATGTAACTGAAACTGAAATACCCACCATTATATGTACCCCTTTACCTAATAATGGCAATTATTGTTAGTATTTAAGGACATTTTGTAAATATTTTTAGTCAGTGTTTGATAATGTCTTAATAAGGCGAAACGCGTCACATATCGTATATCGCTCACTCCTTTCAAGAACGTCATAAATCAAAAAACTTGATTTTTCAGGAGAACGTTTTTAAAGTTTAAAAATATAATACACTGCATTAAAAATAAATATCAAGCCACTTAGTGAACTTTTTACTGTGCGACAGATCTTTTTTGTTAAAACCTGAAGGTTTTTTCTCCATTTGAAAAATATTTAGTTTATTTAAAAGAATAATTAAACAATACCTTTTCTTCAAAATTCAAAAACAACACTTTCTGCCCTGTAGCGGGTAAATATTAAGTTAAAAATATACCTCTTTTGCTGGGATATAGTACATTTTCTGGGCATTCCGAAAACATGGACAACTGAAAATTGTCAATTTTTGATTTATGACGTTCTTGAAAGGAGTGAGCGATATGTAAATAAAGTACAATTCAATCCAATAACCATGTTTAATTTTGGATATATTACCCAACAATTCAAAATGGAATTCTACCAACTGTCTGCAGTTACAATAAATAAGAAATGTCAGTACAAAACTTAAATCTAGCATTTTAAAGTAGCGAGAAAAAATAGATAAATTGTTTCTGAAAACTCATAGCCAACATCTGCTCAACTCTCTTAATGTGTTTGTAAGTTGTATCTATAGTGTATTTAAAATCTAGTAACCAAATGCATAGTTATTTTTAATATTTTTATCCTCTTTTGTACATTTTCATTAACCTCATAGTCACTTAAATCACATAGTTTATGCTTAATTATTTAAAAAAATGTTGACAAGTTCAATTTGAATGTCGGATACTCTTAAGTTTGTATTTTTGTGTAAATTTCAGGATTATTTTTTTTTTATATACTCATCTGAGGCATTTAATAGCAAAACCACGTCCGCTTGGGCAAAATAAAACGAAAGCAATTGGTAAACAATAATAATAATGATAAAAACGTCGTTTGATTACTTTATAAGAGGTTATAAAATAAAATTGAAGCACCCTTTTGGGTAGTATTTTACTGAAATGGTGCTTTGTAACTTATTATTTACTCCGGATGCTGGATCGTGGCGTAATATACTGTCGGATACAGCGGATACCGGAATGATTATTGACACATTGTTTGCGGGAAACGCTTAAAGGCGTCTTTTGCATACTGTTAGTAGAGAGCGGGAGACGCTTATAAGCGTTCTTTTTGCTTACTTTTGGTAGAGCGCGAGAGACACCAAAAAATATTATACAGGCCGGAATTGAGTTTGTGGTTACTTGTGATTAGTATACTGAGGGTCGGGCAGCAGACTGTCCAAGTATATGGTAATTATGGTCGGGGTTGATAAAAAAAAAACTGCCTTACAATGTGTTAATAATATTTTTTTTAAATAAGGATTTTACTTCCCAATCATCACAAATCGTAAATGGCAAGATAGCCTTATTTTCACCAAGTAGTGCATACGGCACTGCATTGCATCGACACAGTTTTAGGTACATTGATTATCAATTGCACAAAGGCAAGGTGATCAGTTCTGCACTTCAGAAAACTTAGTAGTTAAATTTAGCTAATTTCCAATTAATATAATTTTCTATTTTTTCCTCTCCATGGCGTGGTGGTTAGTACATCTGGCTACCGCGCTAGAGGTACCGGGTTCGATTCCCAGACGGGTCTAAATAAATTTAAGGGTTTTTTCTCACTCTAATATTTATTCAATGTTACTCTTGTCTGGTGCCCGAATTGATGTCTGATTATCTTGCCTTTTAATAATGACCGTTCAAATTGACATTGTACAGTGGAACCTCTCATAATGAGCATAATTCGTTCCAGAATCTTACTCCCGTCCCGGCGTCCCGACTTACTATGTCCCGGCTCACAAGTGAATGTCCTGAAAAGGGGTCTTGCCTTTTCTCTGTAACTCGCAATGCGATATTTCACTCGTTAAGGGAGAAACTTTTTTACATTTTATCGTGTTCATTATGTGAATTACTCGTTATGCGAAGTACTCGTTATGCGAATTACTCGTTATGCGAATTACTCGTTATGCGAATTACTCGTTAAACGAATTACTCGTTAAAGGAATTACTCACTATATGAATTACTCATTACGCGAATTACTCGTTAAACGAATTACTCGTTAAACGAATTACTCGTTACGCGAATTACTTGTTAAACGAATTACTCGTTAAACGAATTACTCGTTACGCGAATTACTCGTTAAACGAATTACTCGTTAAACGAATTACTCGTTATGCGAATTACTCGTTATGCGAATTACTCGTTAAACGAATTACTCGTTAAACGAATTACTCGTTAAACGAATTACTCGTTAAACGAATTACTCGTTAAACGAATTACTCGTTATGCGAATTACTCGTTAAACGAATTACTCGTTAAACGAATTATTCGTTAAACGAAATACTCGTTAAACGAATTACTCGTTATGTGAATTACTTGTTATGAGAAGTGCTTGTTATGAGAGGTGCTTGTTATTTTAGGTTCCACTGTATTAATTTTATGCAGTGCCCTATGCACCATTGGGTGCGGATCAGGGTATGAAGATGATGAAGCCAATAAATATGTTACAAGTCAGGAAAATATGTTGCTTGATAGCATTCATTGACTATGATATAAAATTGTAAAACTAAAAATAAAAACTCCCCATTCAGTTTTGTCCGCGGAAACTCACTCCTGGATGGGTTAATTTCACCTTTTTTTGTGGTTTTGCTATTATCCTTATCTCACGGGCTGCCAAAAAAATATTGCCATTACGCTTAAATTATGTTTGAGCAATTTTTTTTTTTTATGATAAGCTCTATTTTTTTTTAAGACAAAGTCTCTTCCTAATGTGTTGCCATCATCAAGATCAATCTCTTGATATAAAATATCTTGTGCACATATGTAATAAAAGAATATTATTTAACGGCTAGACTATTTTTTAATTTCTTTCATTCGTCTATCCTCTCTTTACCTCCTCTGAAAACAGCGCTTGCGGTGTTTTGCTTTGAGCCTCTTTAAAACATGGATCATCATCACCTTCGAATTATAACAAGGTACTCTTTAAAATGTGTATGTTGAAAAGGGTTATATTAGATCGCATGTGCAAATGCAACCTACTGCCTATACATATATCGCTCACTCCTTTCAAGAACGTCATAAATCAAAAATCGTACATTTTTAGTTATGCATGTTTTCGGAATGCCAAGAAAATATACTACATCCCAACAAAAGCGGCATATTTTTAACTTAATATTTACCCGCTACAGGGCAGAAAGTGTTGTTTTTGCATTTTGAAAAAAATGTATTGTTTAATTATTTTTTTAAATATAATAAATATTTTTCAAATGGAAAAAAAACCATCACGTTTTACCTAAAAAGATCTGTTGCATAGTAAAAAGTTCAATAAGTGGCTTGATATTTATATTTAATACATTGTATTATATTTTTAAACTTTAAAAACGTTCTCCTGAAAAATCAAGTTTTTTGATTTATGACGTTCTTGAAAGGAGTGAGCGATATGTCTATAAGACAAAGCAATAGTCTTGTTTTTTTGTGTATATGGTAAGAATATTATGTTCATATGTATTAACTTTTGATGCCATAATAATTGTATTACAATTTTTGTTTGTTTTATCAAACTCGTGAATGTAATACTAACTCGTGAATGCAATACAAACTCTTGAGTGATATACATACTTGTGAATGCAATACAAACTCGTGAATGCAATACATACTAGTGAATGCAATACAAACTTGTGAATCCAATACAAACTCGTGAATGCAATACAAACTCTTGAATGATAATACATACTTGTGAATGCAATACATACTAGTGAATGCAATACAAACTCTTGAATGATATACATAATTGCGAATGCAATACAAACTCGTGAATGTATACATTCTAGTGAATGCAATACAAACTTGTGAATCCAATACGATCTCGTGAATGTAATACTAACTCGTGAATGCAATACAAACTCGTGAATGCAATACATACTGGTGAATTCAATACAAACTTGAGAATCCAATACAAACTCGTGAATGCAATACAAACTCTTGAATGATATTCATACTTGTGAATGCAATACAAACTCGTGAATGCAATACAAACTCGTGAATGCAATACATACTAGTGAATGCAATACAAACTTTTGAATGATATACATACTAGTGAATGCAATACAAACTCGTGAATGTAAACTTGTGAATGCAATACAAACTCGTGAATGTAAACTTGTGAATGCAATACAAACTCTTGAATGAAAAACATACTTGTGAATGCAATACAAACTCGTGAATGCAATACATACTAGTGAATGCACAACAATAATCACGAATTGTTTTTTTTTAAATAAGTACCCAAGTACAGTTGGAGTGTTTTTTTTCTTCAACATGTTGACTGCCAACTACGAGATAACTCGTAGATTGCGTTCTTTGCTAGGACGCCGACTAGGAGTTATCTCGTACTGTGTTTACTTGCCATATTCGTACGGCTACTATAAAATTCCTAGTATATCAGTGCTAATATGGATAGATGACGCATGGAGAGAGAACAAAACATCAATGCTAGCTTACGTGAACAGAAAATTTATTAAGAAATGAAAAGAAATTATAAATACATAATAAATATTAAAAATCAAGAAATAAAATAATATTTTTAAGGTTGGCTTTTTAGACCGGAATTCTTAAAATTCCCGTGGCAGTCAACATGTTAAAGAAGAAGAAAAAATCCATATTCAAAACTGCTAGATTTTTTTTGTAGATTAAATTTTTTTAATACTATTCTTTTAAAAACATAATTTTCTAGTCCAGAATTTTTATTTTTTAGTGAAATATACTCTGAATATTTTGCTTGTAGTTGAGATATTCCTGTAAAAAATCACTTAAATTTTCTTCATACTAAAAATAAATGTAATAATAATAAATCCCTTGCCGCACCCCAATGGTGCATAGGGCACTGCTTCATATAAACGCAGTGTTATCTCGATCGATTACACATGAAGGAAAGGTGATCAGCCCTCCACTTCAGGTACCAGTCCAGTGTAATATTGAATAAATATTAGAGTGAAAAAATCACTTATATTTATTAAACCCCCCTGGGAATCGAACCCGGGACCTCCAGAACGGTAGGCGAGCATGCTGACCATTACACTACGGAGGCGGAAATAAATGAGTAATTAGTTAATTTCAATTTATTTAGTCAAGTAATTCACGTGTTTTAACCGCCTTGCCTTTATTTATTTTATTTTTACATATATTATTTCAAACTTGTATAAAAACGGATTTCAGTGTACTATATTTCTGCTAAAATAATTTAAATAGGCTAATAGTGTTTTGTCCGCCTCCGTAGTGTAATGGTCAGCACGCTCGGCTACCGTTCTGGAGGTCCCGGGCTCGATTCCCAAGGGGGGTAAAATAAATACAAGTGATTTTTTTTCACTGCAATATTTATTCAATATTACCCTGGACTGGTACCTGAAGCGGAGGGCTGATCCCCTTTCCTTCATGTGTAAATGATCAAGATAACACTGCGTTTATATGATGCAGTGCCCTATGCACCATTGGGTGCGGATAAGGGTTTAAAAAAAAATAGTGTTTTTAGAATGACCCACTTTTTACATTACTTTGGTTATGAAGTTTTTGTAATTAAAAATAAATCTAAAGTTTTCAAAAGGAATCATGTATATATTGCTAATTTTATTGCTCAAAGTATGAAACCAAATATCCTAGGAGTTTGTTATTATAATAATATAGAATCATCATTACCATCACCCGCCATTTTCCGGAATTGCTTTTATCTTGCACAAAAAAGTCCAAAGATGTTTTTTTTTTCTGCACAGGGTAAAATATATACTTATATTACTGCCAAAATTTTATCCATTTTCTTTTAATTATATAAGGTCTGCAATTGAAATTAAGGTATAAAAATAAAACACTTACATAAGAATGCTTTTGAGCATATAAATATTTAATGTATGATAAACGTGACTAGTTTTGAGAACTTCAGATGATCTCATTAATAGAAAATCAATCATTATAAACGATCAAGATAACACTGCGTTTATATGACGCAGTGCCCTATGCATCATTGGGGTGCGGATAAGGGTTTTATTATTATTAGTTTTGAGAACTTCATATGTTCTCATTAATAGAAAATCAATCATTATAAACGATCAAGATAACACTGCGTTTATATGACGCAGTGCCCTATGCATCATTGGGGTGCGGATAAGGGTTTTATTATTATTAGTTTTCAGAACTTCAGATGTTCTCATTAATAGAAAATCAATCATTATAAACGATCAAGATAACACTGCGTTTATATGACGCAGTGCCCTATGCATCATTGGGGTGCGGATAAGGGTTTTATTATTATTAGTTTTGAGAACTTCAGATGTTCTCATTAATAGAAAATCAATCATTATAATGGTGGTCGCATTTGCTTTTGCCCCGTACACCTGTAAAACGTACTAATGATTATTATATCGTTTTTATTCAAGTACCTGACGGCTATCTGTTTCTTTTCTTTCTACAATGTTTTATGTTGTTCATCACTTTAGCAGAAAATTGAGAAAAACCATTAACGCTCGTCATACTCTGCACGAAAATTCTTCAGGTATTTGTATAAAAAACTACTCGTTTAAAAAATATCAGTATGTCATATACTTCAAAAGATAATGCTGTGCGGAAGCAAATGCGTCTGCCATTGTCACATTTAAAGAATATAGCATATCGCTCACTCCTTTCAAGAACGTCATAAATCAAAAATCGACAATTTGCAGTTGTGCATGTTTTCGGAATGCCCAGAAAATGTACTATAGACCAGCAAAAGAGGCATATTTTTATCTTAATATTTACCCGCTACAGGGCAGAAAGTGTTGTTTTTGCATTTTGAAGAAAAGGTATCGTTTAATTATTTTTTTAAATATACTAAATATTTTTCAAATGGAGAAAAAACCTTCAGGTTTTACTTAAAAAGATCTGTTGCACAGTATAAAGTTCAGTAAGTGGCTTGATATTTATTTTTAGTGCATTGTATTATATTTTTAAACTTTAAAAACATTCTCTTAAAGGACTGAGCGATATGTGAAGCGAATTTGGACGCTTGTTTCTTGCGATAATATAATCTCGCGCCAAATACAATTTATATTTTCATCTGTATAAGAACATTGTAGTTCTCAAAACCAGACATGTTTATATTAACAAATTCATAGGTAATCTTATACATGTGTTTTTTAAATATTTAAATTGTGTTATTCCTCGATTTAAATACCAAGTCATAAATAATTTAAAAAAATTAAATTTACCATGCGAATTTGGCATGAGTTTAAAGCAATTTTTTTAAAATCCTTTTTGTACTGATGTCTGAACTAGTTCCATATAAAATACAATAAGGTAAATTATAGGAGTCCCATCAGTGTCCTTGTTAAAGTGCCGCCATTTAAAATGAAGATGTGTGCAACAAATATAAGTTTTGAAGGTATTATCTTTTTATATTCTAATATGAATGTTACATTTAGTACACACATTTATTTGTATAGACCGTAATTGTATATATTGATGCTAGGTTTGTGTGAAAATAATACCTAATTTGTCAATAGTATCTCCGATTCATTGCAAGTTTTTGATTTGCGATTCAAGGCTGAATCTTAATTTAAAGGGAAGGGTGGTAAATAAATTTCCCCGATAATTGAATTTCTGGTCGATACAGGAATACTAAAAAGTATACAAATTTTAAAATTATTCTACTCTGTTTTGCCTAGAAAACAAACTGAAACCTTAAATAATATAATAGTGACAATAATACCTGATGCACTTGATCATATGTCAGAAGATTAATAAAATGTTTTTTTATTTCTCTTAAAAATGTTTAGTCAGATAACCGAATGTAATTTAGACACGAGTCATATATGATTTTTTTTAAATATTTATATATAATTAGATTGAAACTTTTTAGAGAAATTTTCACAATAATTATGTACGTATATTAACAAATTATTTGCGGGAAACACTTAAAAGGGTCTTCAACATACTGTTGGTAGAGAGCGGGAGACGCTTTTAAGCGTTTTAATTGCTTACTTTTGGTAGACCGCGAGACGCCAAAATACATTATACAAATCGGAATTTGGTTTGCTGTTACTTGTAATTAGTACCCTAACAACCCTAATTAACACGTTGAATGCCATGCGTGTTATATTTAACTCACACTGTGTTTGGTCAAGAGGTTGCGTGAGTCAAATATAACTCCAATCATGGATTGGATTTTACGTTCTGTGAATTAGATACCCTTCACGTTTGCCATGTAATGTAAATGTATCCTCTTCCTGTGTGGCCCCCTGGACAAATTACCAAACTTAACCCAGATTTTTCTCTCAAAAATATTACTTTGCATTTTACAGTTGTGGCCCCAAGGATCGGTTTCTTTTTTTCTAATTTGGCAGTCAATGTGTTAATACGGTAAGTCCTCTACTTATGTGATTATTTCATTTTGAAGGTTTTATGAAGTCGAAAAAAAAAATAAAAAAATTTACTATACATATATGGTATGTATAATATGCATTGGTTTCAATGGATATAGAACATATCGCTCACTCCTTTCAAGAACGTCATTTATAAAAAATCGTAAATTTTCAGTTGTGCATATTTTCGGAATGCCCTGAAAATCTACTGTATCCCAGCAAAAGCAGCATATTTTTAACTTAATATTTACCCGCTACAGGGCAGAAAGTGTTGTTTTTGCATTTTGAAGAAAGGTATTGTTTAATTATTTTTTTAAATAAACTTAATATTTTTCAAATGGAGAAAAATCCTTCAGGTTTTACCTTAAAAGATCTGTTGCACAGTAAAAAGTTCAATAAGTGGCTTGATATTTATTTTTAATACATTGTATTATATTTTTAAACTTTAAAAATTCTCCTGAAAAATCAAGATTTATTGATCTATGATGTGAAAACTGCATGCATATTAAAATGAAATGTGGTAAGAATCCCGATTGTAACACACACGTAACTAACAAGGAAGAAATCTAAATGATGACTTAGCCGTTAATCACATCCTGTGGACAGTAAAGGTGGAAGGAAAGGGTGCAAGGCATGAGCCAGTGTCGTTTCTCTCTCACTTTCCTATTAACACAATAGTATATGTATTTAAACTAAATGAGAATTTTTTTGTTTTTAAAATCTTGTTAGTACGAATTCACGTATCGCGTACGTAGAGGACTTACCGTATGCTTATGAGGGTCAGAGTTGATGAAAAAAACAATGTGTTAATTTATTCATTCATTTTAACCCTTATCCGCACCCTAATGGTGCATAGGGCACTGCATCATATAAACGCAGTGTTATCTTGATTGTTAACACACGAAGGAAAGGTCAGCCCTCCGCTTCAGGTACCAGTCCAGGGTAGTATTGAATAAATATAAGAGTGAAAAAATCACTTATATTTATTAGGCCCCTCTCTGGGAATCGAACCCGGGACCTTCAGAACGCTAGCCGAGCGTGCTGACCATTACATTACGGAGGCGGACAATGTGTTAATAAAAAAATGAATTTCTATGCAACTGTGAAGCTGTTATATGGGCATTGATTTAAAAGTACACTCACAAAATGGCTGTATTTTGTAAATCAAACCCCCACTTTACAAATGATGCCTTTATTACTGTACAAGTGTGATACAAATCAAAAACGCACCAGTTTTTGATAGCTGTTTGAAACGTCAGACAGTTTTTGGTTTGTTAGCTTTTTATAAGCTTTGGAGTACGTATTTGAATACTCTTTTTATACATTTTGTAATTCTATAATCACAGTATGTAGGTGTCTTTACATACAGCTGCACACACTTGTAAAATAACTAACTAACCATCACGCCACTTAGCCAGAGAGAATAGAACGCCACACCAATCTGAATGTGCAAACAATTTTGTCGTTTTTTCCACATCCATGCATCTCATACATACCCTCCCAAGTAATTTAAATACTTTATCATGCCAAGTCTCAGTCTTACTCTGCTTCTATTGCCAACTGAATCCACCTCATAAATTTGTTTTACTGTTCTTTCTCCACTCATTAGATTCACACATCCAAACCATCTCAACACTTCTTCTTCTTCTTCTTTTAGGACTAGGTCCTGTCATTCTCGGGTCGCTCCTGGGAGATGGAAGACCAGCTATCCTTCCATCGTTTAGGTGGTCTTCCTGGGGGTCTGATCCCGCCTATGCTGCTGTCCGCTGCCACCCTCACCACTCGATCCGAACTCGCTCTTCCCACATGATCTCTCCAGAAACGTCTTCTTTCTCTTCCCCATCTCAACGCACCTTTCTTAATTATATCGATGATGCTTATTTCAGCCTTGCATTCTTTTCCTATATCACCATTCAAACATCTATCAGACATCGCTTCGGCATACATTCGTCTAAGAGATCGCATTTCGACTGCGTTCAGTCTACTTTCGTCCTTCTTTTGCCAACTCCACACTTCACTTCTGCACATTAGGGTTAGAACCAGGACTCCATTGTGCACTGCCAGTCAAAAGTTGGAATATATTATTATTAATCTGTATTCAGAGCAGCACTCTTTTCTCTTTATCTTCATCCAAACCAAATGGTGCATAGGGCACTGCTTCAAATTGATCAAGAATCAGATAACTTGAATATGAAATTATGAATTTTCTTTATTATCTAATCTATATATTGTATTGAAACATGTTTTTTACTGATATTTATCTCAAATGTGTTGGCATAATATATCATTCCAAGATAAATTATGCCACAGTATTTTGGTAAAAGAGTGATTTAAAAGAAATTTTTCTGCACAAAATATACTTTTATTTTCACCAAATATGTTGATGAATGTTTTTTCCAATCGAGTGATTTAAGAGCAATTTTTCTTCAAGTATGTGAATACACATTTGGGGAAAATAAAAGTATATACTTTTATTTTCCCCAAATATGTTGGCATAAGATATCTTTCCGAGATATATTATGAATATTTTTTCCCAAACGAGTGATGTAAGAGCAAAATTTCTGCATATATAAATATACTTTTATTTTACCCAAATATGTTGGCGTAAAATATCTTTCCAAGATATATTATGAATATTTTTTTCCCAGACGAGTGATTTAAGAGCAAAATTTCTGCATATATATATATATATATACTTTTATTTTACCCAAATACGTTGGCATAAAATATCTTTCCAAGATATATTATGAATATTTTTTTCCCAAACGAGTGATTTAAGAGCAAAATTTCTGCATATATAAATATACTTTTATTTTACCCAAATATGTTGGCATAAAATATCTTTCCAAGATATATTATGAATATTTTTTTCTCAAACGAGTGATTTAAGAGCAAAATTTCTGCATAAATAAATATACTTTTATTTTACCCAAATATGTTGGCATAAAATATCTTTCCAAGATATATTATGAATATTTTTTTCCCAAATGAGTGATTTAAGAGCAAAATTTCTGCATATATAAATATACTTTTATTTTACCCAAATATGTTGGCATAAAATATCTTTCCAAGATATATTATGAATATTTTTTTCCCTGACGAGTGATTTAAGAGCAAAATTTCTGCATATATAAATATACTTTTATTTTACCCAAATATGTTGGCATAAAATATCTTTCCAAGATATATTATGAATATTTTTTTCCCAAACGAGTGATTTAAGAGCAATATATCTGCATAAATACTTTTATTTTACCCAAATATGTCGGCATAAAATATCTTTCCAAGATATATTATGAATATTTTTTTCCCAAACGAGTGATTTAAGAGTAAAATTTCTGCATATATAAATATACTTTTATTTTACCCAAATATGTTGGCATAAAACATCTTTCCAAGATATATTATGAATATTTTTTTCCCAGACGAGTGATTTAAGAGCAAAATTTCTGCATATATATATATACTTTTATTTTACCCAAATACGTTGGCATAAAATATCTTTCCAAGATATATTATGAATATTTTTTTCCCAAACGAGTGATTTAAGAGCAAAATTTCTGCATATATAAATATACTTTTATTTTACCCAAATATGTCGGCATAAAATATCTTTCCAAGATGTTATGAATATTTTCCTGCTAACGAGTGATTCAAGAGGAATTTTTCTGCACATGTATATATATTTTTTTCTTTTTTAATCTGGCTTCAGCCATTTTCAGATATGATTTTGTTGAAAAATGTATGTAAATAGCTGTTGTATTTTTTCAAGGCAATTGGAAGGTGTCCATATTTGCCCTTATGTCTATAATTTGCCTGTTTGTAAAGTCGTGTTAAAGAGTATGTTATTTTAATATAAAAAAATATATATTTACAACATTTTGAGTGTGTCCAAATACTTGTTCACAAATCTGGATTATCTCCAATTAGGAGTTTTTTTTTATATTATTTTTTGACATCTCAACAAAGATGAACAAGCATATGGAGGTCTGGGCGTTTATGGGACCGTCATAGGCTGGTTTAAGTGATCACTTTGCACATGTGTAACATTCGCCAATTCTACCCATGATTGGAAACCACACTACACAAATTCTTGAAACTTCTAAATATATTGTTCAAATTCGAAACGAAGTGCTTGATTTCAATAGAACTTCACTAGAAACATTTATAATGAGATGAGAGAAGCTTTTTATCAAGCAGAAACTTTTTAATTTGTATGTGATATAATCCAGGATTCGGACCTCACATACAAATGAAAGAGTTTCTGCTTAATGAAAAGCTTCCCTCATCTCACCATAGATATCTCTAGTGAATTCAAGCATTGTGTTTCGAATTTGAACAATATATTTAAAAGTTCCAAGAATTTGTGTAGTGTGGTTGTCAATCATGGGTAGAATTGGTGAATGTTACACGTGTGTCAAGTGATCATTTAAACTAGCCTATGGCGATTGTATGTCCGCCTCCGTAGTGTAATGGTCAGCACGCTCGGCTACCGTTCTGGAGGTCCCGGGTTCGATTCCCGAAGGGGGGTAAAATAAATATAAGTGATTTTTTCACTGAAAATTTATTCAATATTACCATGGACTGGTACCTGAAGCGGAGGGCTGATCACTTTTCCTTCATGTGTAAACGATCAAGATAACACTGCGTTTATATGGCACAGTGCCCTATGCACCATTGGGGGTGAATAAGGGTTTTATTATTATTATTATTATGGCGATTGTAAGCCCCGTAAATGCCCAGACTTCCATATTCTTCTTCATCTATGTTGAGATGTCAAAAAATAACATAAAAAATATATGCTTGTTTAAAATTGTATCTAGATAGTGTAGTAACTAATAAAAAATCACGTTTGTTTATTATTTTTTTTATTTTTTTTATTTTAGCCTTGCAGTATAGATATTGTTGAAAATCAAAGGTATGTAAAATAAGATTTTTGTACCTGATTCTTTATTGTTTATTTTTATTATTAATATAATTTTTGCGCACTTTTCACGACCCTTAACACGGTTGGATATTGAACCTGTGTTTAGGCTTTGATAGTCCACGTTTACCATTTGAAATTGTTATTATAAATAAGACGTAAGAGTTTTGACAAGCATGTAAAAACAGTAAGTTATTGTAATAATTTTATACATAACCAACCTTGTATTTAGGTATTTATGAATCAATAAACTAAGTCATTGATATGAACTATCGCCTTTTATTTATTTAATCCCAAATTTTAGAGGAAGACCGAGAAAAATACGGCACGATCAGGTGTGCCAAATACTTGAATGCAACGTACGGCAGGTATGTATGAGGAGATGCATGAACGTTGAAGAGGCGAAGAATGTTTGCAAAGACAGAGTGGTGTGGCGTTCTATTCTCTCTGCCTACCCCTGCGGAGAAGCGGCGTGATGGTTAGTTAGTTTTCAGTTAGTTTATCCCAAATGTATCCTTCAAATGTCTGTCTCTTATTTCTTTAATTCAATTTTTTTTTTTTAAGAGAAATATTTGCATTTTTATTATTTGCAAAAATATTTCAATTTCATACTATTTTTATGAGACTAAGCGGCTCATTATTAGAAATACATAGGTATCAAATTATGGTAGAGTGGGTTCGAACCGAGAAACTCTGACTCAAGAGTCCGCGACGCTAACCACGGGACACAACCTGACAGGAATATCTGAATGTCTTTTTTTTAGTTCTTTTATCTGTCAAATATCTGTCTTTTATGATTTGAGATTCATCCTTCAAGTATCTGTATTTCAGTACTTTTATCTGAGATTCATCCTTCAAATATCTCTATTTTAGTACTTTTATTTGAGATTCATCCTTCAAATATCTTTATTTTATAATATTATCTGAGATTTAGGCTTCAAATATCTGTCTTTTATTTCCTTTATCCAAAATCTATCTTTGAATATCTATATTTTAGTACTTTTATCTGAGATTTATACTCTTAATAATTATTCATCTTTTTTCAACACGTTGACTGCCACAGCAATTTTCAGAATTTCGGTCTAAAAACCCTACCTTAAAAATACTCTTTTATTTCTTGATTTTTAATATTAACAACATTTTGAGTGTGTCTAAATACTTGTTCACAAAATCTGGATTATCTCCAATTACAGGAGTTATTTTCATATTATTTTTGGACATCTCATCAAAAAAGAAGAAGAATACGGAATAGTGAAGTTCTATTGATTGAAGAATAATGTTTCAAAATTGGTTTATATATATATATAGAACTTCCAAGAATTTGAGTAGTGTGGTTGTCAATAATAGAATTGGTGAATGTAACACGTGTGTAAAATGATAACTTAAACCAGCCTATGACGGTCGTCAGCCCTGTAAATGCCCAGACTTCCATATTCTTCTTCATCTTTGATGAGATGTCAAAAAATAATATTTTATATTTATTTTATATTTATATTTTCATTTCATTTATCTATAAATTTTCGGTTAATGTTAGCCAGCATTGCTTTTTTGCTCTCTTCCCATGCGCCATCTATCCATCATCATCATCTTCTAAAGGCAGCGCCTTGTTGTGTCAGCCACTTGTCTCTGTCAGTCGCCATCCTCTTGAGCTGCGAATAGGAGGAGACGTCCATGAGCCGCTTCAAATCCTGGAAGTATGAAGTTCTTGGGCGGCCTCTTGTTCGTTTTCCCAAGATTCTTCCTTCGAAGATGTTGCTAAGAAAGGTGCTATGTCTAATTGAGTGCCCTATTAGCTTGGCCTTCCTCTTCAAAATATGATTTATAAGCTCTCTTCTTTCTTTTACTATTATCTATCTATCCATATTAGCACTGATATACTAAAAATTTCATCGTAGCTGCACGAGTAGCTGCATCGTAGCTGGCAAGTAAACTCAGTACGAGATAACTTTTTACGACTAATGGTACTGCAACACCGATGATAAGGAAGACGGATGTGCAAATGGAAACAATTATTTATTTTCTTAAAATTATAAAAGTTATAAGGGCGAGAAGAACGAAGCGACGCCAACAGACAAAGAGCGAGCGCGATGTATATATGTTTGAATTTTAATCTTATCTGAGCACACAAATATTGGTCCTCCACCCCTTATATACGATTTAAAGGAGGTTATGTGCTGGGGACAATATTGTAAACAAAATAAAAGTCGATATAATATAAATACACAAATTCTTTTAAAAAATACACAATTTTAGAAGGATCACTTGTAGTGGGCGTCGAGTTATCTCATCATCAGTTCATAATCAATGTGTTAAATAACTATTATTTTTCCCTTCTAATAATAACTTTTTTATTTTTCTCTTCTGGAATCAATTAGATAGATAAAACAAAATGTAAATAATAATTTATCACTGATGTCAGTGACAAAGATAACAGACATTTGTTGACCTTCCCTGTCTGGAGTGGGGTATTTTATGTCATCGGTGATCTTTTTTTAAGTGTTATTTAGTCATTCATTTTTCATTAATTAACTTTAATGTGATTAATCAATATATTATTTAAAACCGGATCCACGCGGCTCGCATAACCGTATGTGTTTTCATAAAACATGTCCCATACGCGGCTGACATAACCGTATGTGTTTTTACATTGCTCCAAGTTTTGAACCTCAGTTCAACTTGGAGGGATTTTTTCATAATGTAGAACTTTGGATAAAATAATACGTCAATCCTTGGCCTCATGACATCACAAGGATAAATAAAAGAACAGATCCCTGAATTTTTCTTTCAGTCGGTAATTAGTCCGCGCCATAATCATGCCCTATATCTGTCTCACTCTCGACGCTACGCATCGCCAGTGGGTAAGAGTGACACATGATGCGTGCTTTGATTTATTTATGTTACGATCTTATTTGTTTATATTACGATATATTTCAAGAATAATGTAACACAAGTGTATATTACCAAAAAGGCACAATGAATACCATTGAACGTTTTTGTTTAGGAAAATAAATCGTTTCTTTACTAAATACATGATAAAAGTAATAATTTTAAAAACGGTGAAATACTGCCGCGTACGGGCGTCTCTCAGGAACAAAGTTGACACGGTTAAAAGGTTGAAATCTTTGTTTTTTTTTAACTTGAAAAAAAATCTATTATTAAAGTACCATTTCACTATACAGATTGGCAATCATTATGGCAAGTTTTTCTTTGTCTGCAACCGCTCTAAACAACAACTCTCTCAAGTTAAACCAGAATATCTTTCCATCCTGTGTTTATCTTCCCTTTTTCCGTGCTATATAATACGTATAACATTGTATTATAACGACAGAAGAACAAAAAAAAGCTTTCTTTTATTTCTAATGTCTATAACTTTGTCCGCCTCCGTAGTGTAATGGTCAGCACGCTTGGCTACCGTTCTGGAGGTCCCGGGTTCGATTCCCAGAGGGGGGGTCTAATAAATATAAGTGATTTTTTCACTCTAATATTTATTCTATATTACCCTGGACTGGTACCTGAAGCGGAGGGCTGACACCTTTCCTTCGTGTGTTAGTGATCAAGATAACACTGTGTTTATATGATGCAGTGCTATGCACCATTGAGGTGCGTATAAGGGTTCGAATGAAATAACTTCTCTTTTTCTATTTCATGGTGGAAGAACAAAAGGATCTAAAAAGACCAGAATTAAAATTTGTAAACACCACAAAATACTTGTAGCCAGTCAACAGTCCGGTTGGCTGGAGGTGTTTGAGATGCGGTACTACAGGCTCATGTTGGGTATTCATTAGTCGAAACATGTAGGAAACAATGAGGTACTAAGCAAGGCTGGGGAGTCTAGATGCTTACTAAAGTTGCACAACAGCTTGCCAAATGAAAAATATGACACACCCAGGCCTGCTTCTTACGATTGCGGAAGGCACAAACTACAGAGGACGACCCCGCTTATCCTACATGGATCAAATATTCTCCGACATGCGTTATAGCGGGTACACCGAGTTGATGAAACGAGAAGGGGATAGAGATGGGTGGAGACTGACCATGAAAGAAGCAAATGAACCATCACAAAGATTGTAACCCACGAAGAAAAGTCAACAGATATCGATTCCTAAGCATTCACCTGACCGATCATATGAAGAAACGAAACCAACAACCTCCTCAAAGCTTTGGTTTGTAAATATTGATAAGTTGAAGACGCTTTTAGAGACTACACTCCCTCTAATATCAGCATAATAACCCAAAAAATACAGAAATATTTATTTACCTATAAATTTATGTGTTGTAAGACCCCTCAACACTTTTGGTATGATTTAACATTCTGTACAGATAAGGTTAAGAACTCAAATAACATTAGAAGTAATTACAGTATCACTAACATTTAATTACAAACATAATACTCTTATCTTGTGATGTATCCATCAACATATTTGTAACAGTATCTTGCTGTCAGTGATCAGTCAATGTTCCTTTTCATTTAGTTAACACTAGTATATGTACATACTGCATGAACCATGGAAAGTTTTGTCTGTGTATCTGATTTTGAAACGGCGGCATTAGCCAAATTGCCAAAGTATGCAGGGGATTATTACAAGAGTGGGGCCACTACTGAACAAACATTGTCAGAAAATAAGGTCGCCTTTTCTAGGTAAGAAAAATCACAATTTTTATCTTAAGACCTTTTGACTGACGAGTTTTAATGAAAATTTAACTTTGAAAAAGTGCAGGTTTTTTTGTATCAAATATATGATATTATTATATTATTATTTTGTATGTTCGAAACATAGTTAAATTTTCATTAAAACTCATCAGTCAAAAGATTAAGCTGCCATGGAAATAGGACATAACTGGATGTCACTAACTTTTCTTTTCTTCAGGTTGAGAATCCGCCCTAGGTGTTTAAAAGATGTTTCAAAATTAGACACATCGACAACTGTACTTGGCACTCGTGTCAAGATACCGTTTGGTATTTCTCCGACAGCCATGCATAAATTGGCTCATCCGGATGGGGAAGCTGCCACCGCTAGAGGTATATCTCTTTTTATATGTATAATATACATAGGTGTTAAATATTGAATATTTGTGTACCATTCTTCATATGCCAATAATGAGAGAAGCCGTCTGGACATTCTTCATATGCCAAGAATAAACTCCTCTTTATCTCTGGACCTAATAAATAAGAATTCCATAGACTTTAACCTGTCTGGGAGTATGGACGTAAATGAACGTCAGTGTTTTCCTTAAAGGAGGATCGACGTTAATGAACGTCGAAGTCCGTCTGGCAGTTAGTATGATGTAACTTGTATAGCAATGACATCTGTGGGTATTTGTGTGTAATTTTGTCATAATTGAAAAATATTTCGAATAGGTTTTTTTTTAAATTATTTTATTATAATTTCTATTTTCATAATACATTGATTTAATGAAAAAATATTTTTTATTTTGTAAAAAGACCCAGAGAAAGTCGGACATCAATTTTTGTACTCCCGGAAAGGTTAAGGTGTGTTATATTATTCCTTGGTCCAAAAATTTGGGATTTTTAAGTGACTATCTTAGGAGAAGCATAAAACTATGAGCTGGAAATATGTGTGTTGACCTATAAACTTGCTTCTGATTAATCTGAGAAAAAAACCATTGATAGGTCATGATACAAGTATCTTACAGGCGCCATGGCGTAGCTGGGTAGACACTTTACTGGGAAACTGAGGGTTCGATTCCCGCCAATTGCGAAATATATTCAAGAAAGATTTCTTTACAATTGGTCTGGGTGTTTGTGACATATTTTTCACATCTACCTTCTCTATACTTACTACCATACTTGTAGACAAGCCTCTAAAGGTATAGGTCATTGCAGGTTATTCCTTTGAAAATAAGTTGTTTTGTCTTCGAAGCTTTAGAAGCACAAATACACATACAAATTTTGAACACTATAGTATAAATTTATTTACATTAATAAACAGGCTAAACGCCAATACTATAATTTGTCAATTTAAAAATCCACAAAAAAAACTTTTTGGTAATTTACATATTTTAATAAAATAATGTATTTAGTTTATTTCATAAAAAAGAAGTGTGACCAGCAGCGCAAAAAAGCATTTTGAATAGTCACTGGTACCCCCCATGGCGCTGCGGTCCAACACAGGCGAGGTCACCAATGCCCCTCATGGCGTTTAACGTATTAAGTGTTTTTCCACAGCTGCCGGCACTTTAGGTACAATATACATAATGAGTACTATATCAACTGCTTCCATAGAAGATGTAGCTGAAGCCGCTCCCAACACTATCAAGTGGTTCCAACTTTACATATATGTTGACAGGTAAACAACTTCTTTCTTCTTCTTCTTCCTCCACTGCTGGATATAGGCCTCTTCTCCTTTCCATATCCTCTGGTTGGTTGCTGCTTGCAGCCAGTTTCTACCCCTCATAGCGACTATGTCGTCGGACCATCTCTTTTGGGGTCTTCCGACACCTCTTTTCATATTCAAATACTATAATTATTTAATATAATAACAACTACAATTTCGTGTTAATTTTTTTCAACAATATCTTTAACAAGCTGCACCCAACAATGCTTTGCTATTGCTAGATTTGAATATACAGTAGAAGCCAGTTAAAATGCAAATTCAGATAAACCTCACATTTTTTTGTTGTTGCCATTTTTGTTTTAAGGCACCCAGAGTAAAAAATGAAAAAAACACATACAAGCACACATACAGAAGCAGTGCAAGGATTAAAGACTGTGATTGAATGAATACGACTCAATAAAAATCATGCAGTTAGTTTCCATGAAAAATTCCATTCTAAAAAAAAGATACTTTAGGAAAAAAAAAAGATTAACATATATATATATATATATATATATATATATATATATATATATATATATATATATATATATATATATATATATATATAAAGATAACAAAAGATTAACACTATTCTTATCATTCATTGTTCACTTATGTAATACCACTTTAAAAACCACTTTTAATGTACTATCACACAAAGCGAATGATGAATGATAAGGAGAGTGTTTTATTACTATACCACAAAGTTAACAATGCTTCTAATATACAAAATACAGCAAGAGATTACTGATTTTTTCAAGTGATTCATTTTATTTATTCTTATTTTAGGGAGGTGACTAAAAACTTAGTCCGAAGAGCTGAAAATGCTGGGTTCAGGGCAATTGTTCTCACAGTGGACACACCAGCATTTGGAGTAAGGAGAGCGGACATGAGGAACAAATTTTCATTGCCTCCACATCTCAAGTAAGAAAAAAATCCTATCGCCGTTATTTTTAAGTAATTGAGCATGTTAATACACAAAATACAGACAACCCCTAGCCATTACTATTATACTATACTCCTTAATTTCATTAATTGATTCGGCAGTCACTTTGTGATAAAATCTATCCATTTTTAATAAATATTTTAGTTAGTAAATACCACTTTTTCTTAAAATCTACTGTCACACGTGTTTCGATGCATTCCGCATCATTTTCAAACACCGTATTCGAACTATACTCCTTATCCTACCAACTGTGCCACCCTCATTTCGTTTCCCATATAGCAGTAATGTCCTACACCCTCATTCAACTTTTATCTCTCATTTTATACATGTTGAACATGTTACCGCTATGTTGAACAATATCACATTGGATATTGATCTGTTCCATGTGTCCGAAGGAGTCTTCCGCAGCGGGATTCTTCTACACAATTAACAAGAGTCTTCTTGCATACTTTTTAATTTGTTTTTTTTTAATGTATACGCTTAAATGTTAGTTTGTAACGTATATAATAATTATTGAATAAATTGAATTGAATTGAATTGAATACAACATTACCCAAGAAATCAGAGTTATAAATCAGGAGATACTGTTATGAGTTACAGGGAATTTTAAATCACGGCTTCAAAAATGTTTAGAAAAACATGTTGGCCATTTAAAAGATTTTTTTTTCAAAAATACCTTTTGTTACAAAACTGCATTATGTGTAATAAAAATATATGTTCTTGAACATGGTCATTTCATTAGTACATTCCTGCATATTCCAACCCTAATTTTTCAATTGAAGACCAGGTTAACATCACATTCATCTACTGTGGTGCCCTATCCACCATATGTAAGGGGTAATAAAATAGAAATATTCTATTCTCAATATTATTAATATTTAAAGCATTTACTTTATCGTTATTCATTTTTACTTATTTATTTTTTTACAAAAATGTAAATAATATTAGTAAATAACCACTCACCAAATATTCCTTTATAGTATTAGTAGATAACCACTTACATAATATTCCTGTAATTAACAACCAAATAAATTTTAATTAATGTTTTACTTAGTAAATACCACTATTTCTTAAAATCTACTGTGACACGTGTTTCGATGCATTCCGCATCATTTTCAAACACTGTGCGGTGTTTGACGAAATGAGGGTGGCACAGTTGGTAGGATAAGGAGTATAGTTCAAATACGGTGTTTGAAAATGATGCGGAATGCATCGAAACACGTGTCACAGTAGATTTTAAGAGATAGTGGTATTTACTAAGTAAAACATTAATTAAAAATGGATTGATTTTACCACAAAGTGACTGCTGAATCAATTAATGAAATAAATTTTACTTTTAAATTTGTCCATTACTTTATTCAACATCGATTAAGCAAGATTCGTCAATATCCAATTCAAACCCCGCCCACTCCTTTCATCCTACGAGTATATAAGCTGGTTCATTAATATCTTTAATTCTAGTGCATGTTTAACCTCGGCTCGTAACGCATGTTTGTGCTGAAACCTCTAGTGCATGTTGGTCTTCAAGTCGACCAAAAAACGCATGTGTTAAACATTTTGTATAGTTTTAAGTGTGTAAATGGTGCTATGGTGGTGGAGGGTGGTATCATTGACATTTTTGTAAAAAAATAAATAAGTAGAAATATTCTACTTATGATTTATTTTCTATATTTTTAGATTTGCAAACTTTGATGGATTTTTATCTGACAAAATATGCAATGTCAAAAGTGGTTCTGGACTCAATGAATATGTCAACAATTTATTTGACAACTCTCTGACATGGAAGGATGTCGAATGGCTTAAAAGGTTTGTTATTAAATAAACTTATATGTATTTACAATAATCAAATGGTTATTTACCTCTTAAAACCTCAATGAACTTTGAGGCACTAAAATAGGAATCAATTATTTTGGCATTATATCATTTACAACACTTTTTGTGTGTTCAAATCGAGACAGAGTTCAAAATGATGACTTGTAATTGGCTGGTTTAAAAATAATAGCAATAATATGCATGAGATAATTTTTCTCAATTATTTTATGTACCGTAGAACGGGGCTACTTGAACTTTGATGTGTTACTTGAGCCCAGTACAAAAAAAATATTTAGATTGTGGTATCGATCGAAGTATCGTGACAATAAGTGTCATCTGTCAGGGAAACAATGAATTATGTCATACGTTCATTATTGTAGACCAAATAGAGATTTAATTTTTTTTTGTACTAAGCTCAAGTAACACATCAAAGTTCAAGTTGCCCCGTTCTACGGTACTAGAAAACCCTTGAAAATATTATTTCATACTTCCGTCTCAATTTGCATTTCAAGACTTTTAGATTGTATGAAGTTGGTAAAAGATAGATTAAAGTGGACTGAATGCAGTTGAAATGCGATCTCAGACTAATGTGAGGCAAAACTTTGTATGATAGATGTTCAGACGGTGAAATAAGGAAGGAGTGCAAGACTGAGATAAACATTATCGATACAATAAAGAATGGTGTGTTGAGATGGTTTGGACATGTGTTACGAATGAGTGGGGAATGAACCGTAAAACAAATATATTATGCAAATGTACTTTGAAATAGTAATAAAGAAGAGAAAGAACAAGGAAAACTTCCTAAATCAAGTATTTCAAATACTTGAAAGTGGTTAGATTTGGAGTCAGAATAATCGCAGGGGATGAATAATATAAGGAGATACATGAGTGTGGAAGAAGTGAAGAATCTTTGTAAAGACAGGATAGTGGTAGAGGTGTTCTATTCTCTCATAGTCCGCCTCCGGCCATACGCCATAGTCGGCGTTAGTCCGCATCCGTGGTGTAATGGTCAGCGTGTTTAGCTAACGTGCTAGAGGTCCTAGGTTCAATTCCCAGGGGGGGTGAGAATAAATATTAGTGATGTTACACTCTTATATTTATTTGATATTACTCTGGACTGGTCCCTGAAGCGCAGGAGTGATCACCTTGCCTTCATATAATTAACTATCAAGATAACATTGCGTCAATACGATGGAGCGCCCTATCCACCATTGGGTGCGGATAAGGGTTAGAGAGACACCTACATAGAAACATAATGATGGTTAGTTAGTAGTTAGGGTAAGGACTCTTAATAACACTGCGTCAATTTGATGCAGTGCCCTATGCACCATTAGGTGCGGATAAGGGTTATAATAGGATTAATAGGTACTCCTCTTTACTTATCACTTCATCACTTTTTGAGACCCATAAATTATCAGCTTTATCTATAATGTGTGTTCTGGAGTATCAGCCTGGATAGACATACAGCATCATATGTGTTATCTTTCAGCATAACACATCTTCCGATAATTGTGAAGGGAGTGATGAGAGGTGATGATGCGAAATTGGCCGTAAATGCCGGAGTATCGGCTATTATTGTTTCAAATCACGGAGCCCGACAGATTGATGGAACTGCTGCTACTGTAAGTATCTCTGAAAAATGATTTAACCTGTAATTTAACTTATCTTTTGTTTTCTTCCTCAGATAGTATGGGATTCTTGAATGAGGTTGTACAAGTGACAAGTTACGCTCTATTCTTCTTCTTCTTTTACCATATCCGCTACCTATGTGGAGCTTATGTAGTTCACAAACTGTCTCCAGGCTTTCTGTCGGCCGTCAGTTCCCTTGCATCCTCCCAAATCAGGTCTGCATCCTGAAGTTCAGACGAGAACTGCCGACAAATTTTCAGCAGTGGTCGTCTTGGGCGGTGTGAACCTGATGCTTTGTAAAAGAGGCAAGCTTGATGGCGGCTCTCGGGAGGCATGCAAAGTACATGGCCAAGCCAACTGAATCGCCTTTTCTTGACGACAGTTGGGATCAATATTTGCTGCATCCTACGCCTTATTTCTTCATTCTTCACAAAGTCAAACCACAGCAGGCCTAAAATTCTTCGCAGATACCTATTTTCAAAACTAAATACACGGCTGCTCTTAGCCCTTGTAAAGTGGCCCCATGTTTCACAGCTGTAAAACAAAGCTGTAATAGGAGCCATGGAGGCATAAAGGTGGGATTTGGTGGTCACTGAGTATAAATCCGATCTCCAGATAGCCTTCATACTGTTAAATGCTCTTTATAAATTTGCCATTATTGTTATTATTGTTAATTTAAAATGATGAAAAGAAATAACACTCTCCTTATCATTCATCATTCACTTTGTGTTATACAACTTTAAAAAACACCACTTCGTGACTACCGGTTTTGGAATAATTATTCCATCTTTAAAATAAATAAATGGCATCATAAAAAAAATTTTAATACAAAAAAAAGGCTGATAGTGAAATGAAATGTGATATAATGATTAAAGAAAACACTTGTTTTTTTACCACTTGAGTTTTATTACAGACTACATATTTCAGAAGTTAAACTTCCATCATTCAGGTCTGTGTAATAACTATTATACAGACCTGAATGATGGAAGTTTAACTTCTGAAACATGTAGTCTATAATAAAACTCGAGTGGTAAAAAAAAGTGTTTTCTTTAATCATTGTAACATGTCTTATCACAAAGTTAATGCTGAAACAATAAATAAAATGAAATGTGACATATATTCATGTGATGTTATTACAGATTGAAGTTCTGCCGGAAGTATTGAATGCAGTGAAGGGAACTCCAGTAGAAGTGTATTTGGACGGCGGAATCACACAGGGTACTGATGTTTTAAAAGCTCTGGCGTTGGGAGCTAAAATGGTAAAAACATCTTTATTTCAATTAAAAATTAATCAGTTTTATTCAAATACAGCAGGACCTCTGTAATCCGAACGCCAAAAATTTACCCTCTGTTCGGACCAGTGGAGCATTTGGATTACAGTACAGAGAATTAGTAGGGTATTTTTATCAAATAAAACAAATATGTATTGTGAAATTTTAAATGTATTAATTCCACTTTATCAAAGAAATCAAATATTTTTGTTGTTCGAGATTTATTTATGACATTAAAAAGCTTTGTCTCTCAACTTAGGTAAAAGCATCTTCTCTAGCACAGGAATATTCACTTGGTCAACCCATTTTAGGGGTGTATTTAAGGGATGAATGGGCGTTCGGATTAAAGAGGTGTTTGGATTAGCGGAGTTTTGATTATAGAAGTACTGCTGTGTATATATATATTTATTTATCACAAATAACAACAATACATAATGAAGTTTTTTTTGTTGTATTTTATTCATATTTATGGAAAATCCCTTATTAACCAACCTTAGTCTCAAGATGTTCTGTCTTGTTTTTAGCAACTTTTTCAATAATCTCTTTTTAACCTTGCTGGCTCAGGGGGATTGAAATCCCCCATATATTGATTTTTATTCAACAACTTTAGTATTATTTTGTCCGCCTCTGTAGTGTTATGGTCAGCACGCTCGGCTACCGTTCTGGAGGTCCCGGGTTCGATTCCCAGGGGGGTCAAATAAATATAAGTGATTTTTTCACTGAAATATTTATTCAATATTATCCTGGACTGGTACCTGAAGCGGAGGGCTGATCACCTTTCCTTCATGTGTAAACGATTCCTTCATGTGCAACTTTTTGAAGTGTTTTTTTAGTTTTAATATTATCTAAGTAGGTTAAACATAATGTAAATATTCAACACGCTGTAACGTGTGATCGGCCATCGGCTGACCGGCGGATCATGCGTATGCGCGTGACCGGCAATCAACATATTAAAGAAAGTTTTCCCTTTTTATTTTTATAATTTCGAAATATTGTTTTTGATAAAAAGCACAACTAGTCACTACCGCTAGATCTAAGTACTTATATATCAGCAGGTAAATTTTTTATCTGCTAGTGATATGTTATTTCTTTTACTCTTATTCTTTTCTTTATTAAATTCTTTTGATCCAATTATCTCTCGCATATCGTCTCACTCTTACTCATTCAGTGCATGAACGCGCGTTGGAGCGAACATCTTATCTATGACTCAGCTGGCGGCGTGTCGGTACTTACTGCGAGCTGCGTACTACGATTTCCATACAAATATGAACTTGTGTCTTTTGGTACCCCGCTTCGGATCACGTGTTATTTTTTATGGACAGTTCGGGAAAGGTTAAGGAATAATCCACAAATCCTTTGTTTTTAGAGGCTAGTATGGAAAATAGGAGATTAAGTATGTACAGGGAAATTCTGCGAATACCTAAGAATGACTGTATAAGTAAATAGCTTTAAATCCAAATTGAATTAACCCTTTTTTACATTTATTTTTTCATTTTATTCAGGTTTTCTTTGGCCGACCTGCTTTATGGGGTTTAGCCAATGGTGGACAAGCCGGAGTAGAAAAGGTCTTGAGCATATTAAAGATGGAATTTGAAAGTGCCATGGCAATGTCTGGTAAGCTTTTCCAATACAAAATCGTTTTACATAACTTGTTAAAACAATCGATTATCTCTGTATTTATTTAGCTTAAACCATTGGTCGGCAAATCAATCAGCCAAAAAGCCAAATATGCACATAACACAATTAAAAAAAATTCTTGACATCCAAATCTGTATGCTTTTCATCATAATTTTAGATACTTCACTCAACATACTTGATTTTGTAATAAAGATTTTATTCATTTATCAAAAATCTTTTGAAAGTGAGGTATCCATAAGAACACTACTTATTGAATATATCTCATTTGAAAATTTATGCAAAAATTATGATTTACATTTTTTTATAACATATCGCTCACTCCTTTCAAGAACGTCATAAATCAAAATTCGACAATTTTCAGTTGTGCATGTTTTCGGAATGCCCAGAAAATGTACTATATCCCAGCAAAAGAGGCATATTTTTAACTCAATATTTACCCGCTACAGGGCAGAAAGTGTTGTTCTTGCATTTTGAAAGTATTGTTTAATTGTTTTTTTAAATGTACTATATATTTTTCAAATGGAGAAAAAACCTTCAGGTTTTACCTAAAAAGATCTGTTGCACAGTAAAAAGCTCAATAAGTGGCTTGATATTTATTTTTAATACATTGTATTATATTTTTAAACTTTAAAAACGTTTTCCTGAAAAATCAAGTTTTTTGATTTATGACGTTCTTGAAAGGAGTGAGCGATATACCAAATTAAATTTAAAAGCCAGATTTAAGCTCCTTTTTCTTGTAGACATATCCCTCATGTAGTACATGCTTGCTAACTTTTTACTTTTTCATCTTTTTTAGGTTTTTTTTTATTTTATTTTATTTTGTTTTCTAATAGTCAAGTATTTTGTATTTTGTGTATTTCATATTAACACTTTTATTCTAGTTCTGCTTCTTATAATATCTATTGTATTCTTGCCAATGTCCTTTACTATGACCTAAATTATATTGTTTACCCACACACAGGCCATGCCTTTGTGGGATTTTTTTTTGTATTTATATTTTTGTTTTTGTCCGCCTCCGTAGTGTAATGGTCAGTACGCTCGGCTACCGTTCTGGAGGTCCCGGGTTTGATTCCCAAGGGGGGTAAAATAAATACAAGTAATTTTTTTTCACTGTAATATTTATTCAATATTACCCTGGACTGGAGCCTGAAGTGGGGGCTGATCACCTTTCCTTCATGTGTAAACGATCAAGATAACACTGCGTTTATATGATGCAGTGCCCTATGCACCATTGGGTGCGGATAAGGGTTCTATTATCATTATTATTATTATTTTTGTATTTTAATTTATGTCATGTTTGTATAATGCAAAAGAAAAAAATTCAAATTAAAATCATATATTTTATAAAAAATTCTTAGATCGTTTCGATGTATGTTTTTTCCAATTTTTTTTAAAAATTACCTAACGTCCAAGTGACTCTAGCTACGGCTTATGCAACACCACTTATCGTGACCCTACTCAGGCTTCAATGTTTTAACTTTTATAGTCTATGCCTACTCGCGAGTGGATTTACTCTTTATGTTAAAAGTTACTATAAAATCATGCAATTCATGAGTGAAAATTCTAGGCAAAAACACTCGCTAACTCGCTAGAGGCATGATATATTAATTTTGTGTGGATATACTAATATCCTTTGATTTTTTAAAAATATTTCAATCATCTCAACCAAATGTAAATAACAAGTAAAAGAATATTAATGTTATTGTTTTGATTTCAATATTATGTCCGTTTATTTCCGCCTCCGTAGTGTAATGGTCAGCACGCTCGGCTACCGTTCTGGAGGTCCCGGGTTCGATTCCCAAGGGGGTAAAATAAATATAAGTGATTTTTTCACTGTCATATTTATTCAATATTACCCTGGACTGGTACCTGAAGCGGAGAGCTGATCACCCTTCCTTCATGTGTAAACGATCAAGATAACACTGCGTTTATATGACGCAGTGCCCTATGCACCATTGGGTGCGGATAAGGGTTTTTTATTTATTTTTTATTTATTTCATATTTTTCTTTCCAGGCTGCCCGAGCATTCCTGAAGTGACTTCAGATCTCGTGGTTCATCAATCATCATATTGTAAACTCTAAATAAATAAATAAAAATTCCTTTTTCTTTTATTTACTCGTACTTATCATTTGAGTAGCCCATTTACAGACCACGTTATGTTAAAAAATTAAGTTTTTGAGAAAATGGCTCCAATCAGTATAAAATTAAAAATATCGTCCATATTTAACATTAATCTGCCAAAACTCGTTAAGTTAGGAATAAAATGGAATAGAGAAATCAATTATAATTGAAATGTAATTTTGTTTTAAAATCACTATAGTGATTTTAGTGATTTTATAGTGATTTTAAAACAAAGTTACATTTTAATTATATAATGGAAAATCACAAAGTTAGTGCTTCACATATAAATCATAGAAAAATGAATGCTCTAGCAAATCTTGCTATGCTGATCGTCATTTCACTTTCTAAAATCTCTCAAAAAAAGCTCAAATCAGTACAAGATTTATTATTCTACCGGTCGCCGCCATTGGCTAAAAAACTATTTTTTTTAATATAATTTGGTTTACAAGTGACTACTCATGTCGCTCACTGCTTTCAACAACGTCAAATATAAAAAATTGTCAATTTTCAGTTGTGCATGTTTTTGGAATGATCAGAAAATGTACTTTATCCCAGCAAAAGCGGCATATTTTTAACTTAATATTTACCCGCTACATGACAGAGAGTGTTGTTTTTGCGTTTTGAGACAAGGTATTGTTTAATTGTTTTTTTTTAAATATACTAAATATTTTTCAAATGGAGAAAAAACATTCAGGTTTTACCTAAAAAGATCTGTTGCACAGTAAAAAGTTCACCAAGTGGCTTGATATTTATTTTTAATACATTTTATTATATTTTTAAACTTTTAAAACGATCTCCTGAAATATCAAGTTCTTTGATTTTTTGCTGGGATATAGTACATTTTCTGGGCATTCCGAAAACGTGCACAACTGAAAATTGACAATCTTTGATATTTGACGTTGTTGAAAGGAGTGAGCGATATGTGCTCCACAAGCAGTTATATGATGAGATTGGAGCTCTTCATCTGCCTTTCCCGGAAGCCTGCTACTCTATGCCTTACTGACCCATCCGAGTGTGGTAGCTGGGCAAACTAACATACCACTCGCACTTCAGTATCGGGGTAACTTCATGAGGGCCCTGTATCCAATATTCTAAAAAAATATATGAAGAAGGTTTGTGGATAAGGTGATAATAATAATCAAATAGCACTTACAACTTTACCATTTTATTGAAATAATTAATTTACAGTCTGAACAATTTTGTACAACATTTTCGACGCCAGTGTATAAGCGTTGTCTAAATGCATTCCGCAAAATAAATACACATGGCTTTATCGTAATCTTTGCTTTCGATATTCGTAAATTGTATTCGTTAAGTTTCTACATCAATTCTCTACATAATGAAAATTATACAAGTATAGTTATTTATATTTAAAAAACTAGTTACATGATTCCTCACACTAAAAAGCATGATATTAGATTATTCAATGCTTACATTAGTATTCTAGCTGTTTTTAAATATTACATATTTATCAATTGGAACAATGAATGCTATTAATATTAATATTAAATAGGATTTAAAGCAAATCAAAGGTTTATTTGATCTAAAAGCAAAGGAATGTCTTGCGAAATGCAAATCTTGAGATGTATTATATATGTATGTATAAAAATAAGGGAAACTAAGCTCTAGAAGAAAGATCATCTTAAGTGCCCAACAAAGGTTGTGAAATACATTTAAATAATAAACACAATGGTGGAAAAGAAAAGAAAAAGGTCTCATGGGTGACTTGACTACGTAATATTTGAACTGGCTGGAGATTCAAATATTTACTTTAGAAATCACAGGGGTACTTTGTGTTACTTTAAACAAATATAAATCAATTTAAAATTCAAAGTTAACATGGGATTACCTAGGGCAGTGGTTCTCAAAGCGTTTCAACACAAGGAGCGTAATGAATGTACAATAATGCTACAATGATTTCCATCATCATTTGAGTTGTTTTTAATTTAATTTAAATTTCAAAGTTACCACAGGATTACCTATGGCAGTGGTTCTCAAAGCGTTTCAACACAAGGAGCGTAATAAATGTACTATTGTACATTATTATGCTACAATGAATTCCATCATCATTGTGAGTTGTTTTTAATTCAATTTATAATTCAAAGTTAACACAGGATTACCTAGGGCAGTGGTTCTCAAAGCGTGCTCCGAGGAGAAGTGCGCTACGACTTGTAGCTGTCGTGCTGCTTGCAGCGTAATAAATTTACAATAGCGAATTTCGTCATCGTTTACAGTTATTGTGTATTGTTTTCAATTTAATTTTAAATTCAAATGAATCGATTTAAAATCCAAAGTAAACACAGGATAACCTCCTAGAGCAGCGATTCTCAAAGTGTGCTCCGAGGAGGATTACGCCGCCTCAAGTAGCGTAAAAATTACATTAATGCTACTTCGAAATTCGTGTTTTTGTGAGTTGTTTTGAATCCAATCTAATCAATTTATAATCCAAAGTTAACACGGGGTTAACTAGGGCAGCGGCTCTCAAAGCGTGTTCCGAGAAGTGCATAATAAATTACAATAATGCAACTACGAATTTCATCATTATGATAAGTTATCGTGTGTTGAAATAGCGTTAAATTTTACAATGGATAGATATTACTACAAAACCACTTGCGAATCAGTTTTTCTCTCTGAAAATGAACGCGATACCCATACGAAAAATTGTGACAATTGACATACAATGATTGAGACATACTACAGGAGATGACTTTCAATACACTAAAAATTGATCATTAATGTATTGAATTTGTTAAAATGTTCTCTGAAAATTATTGCTCAGTTTAATTTGTCAAAATAAACACTCCAGATTTTCGGTCATTTTAATTTAGTTAAAATAATCACTCAAGATTTTCTCGCAGTTTAATTTTGTTAAAATAATCACTCAAGATTTTCTCTCAGTTTAATTTTATTAAAATAATCACTAAATATTTTTGCTCAGTTTAATTTTGTTAAATAATCACTCAAGATATTCTCTCAGTTAAATTTTGTTAAATAACCACTCAAGATTTTCTCTCAGTTTAATTTTATTAAAATAATCACTCAATATTTTGCTCAGTTTAATTTTGTGAAAATAATCACTCATAATCTTTGCGTTAACTAAAACAATCTAGATGACAAATTTTGTTGGGCAAGCAATATGATCCTTTGTAACGTAATAAATATTTTAAAATATGAAAGATATAGATTGACTTAAAAATTACCAAAATATCAACTTTTATAAATAATTTGGCTGTAAATAAATAAATATATTTGTTTTGGCACCAGTTCTTTTGTATATGCAAAATAAACTCTTAGAAAAATATAACAAGATGTACTAATATACATAAATTGTTATTTCTGGTATAAATAAATACAAATTTATATTTTAAAATACTGATTCATTTTTTGTGAATATTTTATAGATAACAAATAATTTAAATAAAATACAAGGTTTGAAGGTAGTTGAATGTACAGATTTTACGTAGAAATACATACCAACAGTGAAGTATTTAAATATTTCAGCGTTAAAATTATTTTCTTATACATCCGTACATAATTAGATTTTTTTTAAATTTATCATATATTAAAAATTTTAAGATTTCACAAAGGTGTTTTTAATCCTTAGCTGCAACATATACTAACACGCATCTAAAACATCAACATTTTTATATTTATTATAGTAAATAATTTTATTTTGAAGGCATGGGAATCGGAGCATCGTTTTCCTATGACATAATATTTAAAAATCAAAAACTGTTTTTAAAAATCCATCAAATGACGATCATGGTTTTAAAATGACAAGGGAAAATAGCTACTGCTTCATTCAAAATAAGCTAAATCTTAATATTCTGTAATCTGTATGAAGAAATGAAGACAGTGGAAACAGATATCTCAGGAAGAAATGGTTTATATGAAGATTACGCACTTTGTGATATATTAGAGCATAAATAATAATGTATGAAAGTATAAAATTTTGCTTAAAAGCATTTCTGTATTAGAAAAATACAGAAATGTAATATAATATAATAATATTTATAATTAAAATGTAACTTTGTTTGAAAATCAATATGAATATTTTATTTTAACTTAATTATAATGTCTACCGGTTTCGAAGCTAACCGCTTCTTTTTCAAGACTGATTATTAATCAATGACCAAAGTCTTGAAAAAGAAGCGGCTAACTGAAGCTAACTTCGAAACCGGTAGACATTATAATTAATTTATAATAAAATATTCATAGCGATTTTAAAACAAAGTTACATTTTAATTATAAAATGGAAAATCACAAAGTTAGTGCTTCAAACGTAAATTATATAATAATATTTAGTGTAGTTGATCACTTTGTAAAATGACCTAGTTTCTTTATTTCTGATATATTTATATTATTTTTTTTAATATTGTTTAAAAAGTCGTATTGAATAAATAATTTTTATAATTCTTTATATTTGTATTTTATCTGGAAGTAATTTAAAAAATACTTATTTTAATTTCGTGCCAAATTATTCCGTTTTTATGCGTGAACTACAATAGTACTTTAAGGCCAATATAAAAGGTTGTATAGTATTTTTTTCTAAAAACGATTGAAAACGTTGGTAATTGTAATTTTTACTGTATTCCAATGATACTCTATATTAAGACGCATTAATTTCACACCATCGTGGAAGGCCTAATGCACAAGTGATTTTTTTAAACCCTTATCCGCACCCCAATGGTGCATAGGGCACTGCTTCATATAAACGCAGTGTTATCTCGATCGTTTACACATGAAGGAAAGGTGATCAGCCCCCACTTCAGGTACCAGTCCAGGGTAATATTGAATAAATATTACAGTGAAAAAATCACTTATATTTATTTGACCCCCCCTGGGATTTTTGCTTTAAGGGAGTAATCAGAATACTAATTACTTTTCATAGAAAAAAAATATGGTCAAAAATGCGAGAAACTAGCCCATTTAAAACTGTGAGTGATTTAATGAAAAAATTACTTTAAAAATATGTATTAATTGTTAGAATAATCCAATCAACTTTTTTTTTAACATATAATGAATGAAAATATAGATTAACAAGGAAAACTTTATTTGGTTGGATTAGGTACTTACCTAATCCTAAACCCACTTGGGTTAAGATAACGATAAAATGCAGGGCTGTGAATGGACCGGAACTGACCGGAATGAAAGATTTTAACGAATATAATATTATGTAGATTTAGTAATAGTACACTAGAATTGGAGCGCGTTATGAAATAATATTATAAACGACTCCGGTTCTTTAAATTCTGCTCCAGTTGGTACAATATTCCATTCCCAGCTGTTATTACAAGTACAAAATACCGCCGTTTCCATTTCAAAGTTGAATATTTGAATACCCCATCGTTTTAAACCGGAATAAATGAAAAATAAAATGATGAATTTTATATTTATTATATTGCGTATCGTAAATTTTCGAAATATTTCAATGAGATGCTTGTTTATTTTAAAGAAAACAGTTGACATATATATATTTGGAAGCTTTTGTGTAAGCTCATGTAATTTTAAACCGAAGTAAGTGAAAAATATGGCGGTGAAATTTAAAGTTATAATTTTTACCATCGTAAATTTTCAATTTATTCCACTGAGATGTTTATTTTAAAGAAAATAATAGACGTAAACATATTTCAAAGCTTTTGTGAGCTAATGCAATTGAATGATGTTAAAAAAGATGTAAAATATTATGTTTTAAATGCTCTTGAAATTTTAATGATTCTTTAATGGGAAAAAAAGTTTTTAAACTTTTAAATCAATTTGTGCAATGAATGCAACATCATGTCAATATTGCTAGATTTATTTCCCAAAATATTGGGAAACAATAGTTTTAACACATTTTAATATGTAAACTTATGTAATGTTTGACATATTTTAACATGTAAAACTTCTGTAATGTTTATCATATTTTAATATGTAAAACGAATGTAATGTTCAACATATTTTAACATGTAAAACTTCTGTAATGTTTATCATATTTTAATATGTAAAACGAATGTAATGTTTTACATATTTTAACATATAAAACTTATGTTATGTTTAACATATTTTAACATGTTAAACTTCTGTAATGTTTATCATATTTTAATATGTAAAATTAATGTAATGTTTTACATATTTTAACATTTTAAACTTATGTTATGTTTAACATATTTTAACATGTTAAACTTCTGTTATGTTTATCATATTTTAATATGTAAAATTAATGTAATTTTTAACATATTTTAACATGTAAAACTTCTGTAATGTTTATTATATTTTAATATGTAAAACGAATGTAATATTTTACATATTTTAACATATAAAACTTATGTTATGTTCAACATGTTTTAATAAGTAAAACTAATGATTACATTAGTTTAACATATTTTACTATTTAAAACTTATGTAATGTTTAACATATTTTAATATGTAAAACTTATGCAATGTTTAACATATTTTAATACGTAAAACTTGTGTTATGTTTAACATATTTTAATATGTAAAACTTATGTAATGTTTAAAAAAATTTAATATGTAAAACTTATATATGGTTTGACATATTTTAATATCGTAGTCATACAGGAGAAAGTGTCCAAGTGCATTGACTATTTGATATCTTACTAGCTTAATATTGTCCTGAAAATATCCCAAAGGATTTTAAACTTGGAAGTATAATAAATTGACTTGTCGAAAATGACTAACTGCATTGATGCTTATTTTCTTGCCAAGCAAAAGTGACTTAAATGGCCCTCCTGAACATTTTACGTTTTGTTAGTTGTTCACTTTCTCCTGTACGACTACGATATGTAAAACTTCAAAAGCATCAAATATGGCGTAAAATGCGTTTCCCGCGCAATGCAACCAAAGAAACCAACGAAAGAAAACTCCGATTCCCAGCGCTCAATAAAACCTCTCAGTATGATTGAATATTTGCATAATACAGTAATAATAATGATAATAATTTGCGGTCAATGCGAGCAACTAATTGCCCTGTCGTGTCGGTATGTTGGCTTCGTTTTACCTAACGCTAAAATATCCAAAGTGAGTTCGTCTTATAGGTTATTCGTCCCGAAGCCGTCGGCCGCAGCCCGCCGGTTGGTGAAGGAGAGCGTCCCGGCTTGGAGGGCGGTCTCGGGGTAGCCGGCGCGCTTGCCCACGTTCTTGAAGAAGACCCGGTTCTTCTCGGCCTGTATCTCGTTCTCGCGCATCTGCTTGCGAGCTATCTCCAGCAGGAGCCGCTGGCGGAGGACGTCCATGGGGTTCACGATGGACATCGATGGCTGCTTGCGCTTGGAGCGTAGAGGGTCGTCGGGGTCCTGAAACGGAAGCGAACGTTACTTGTGCCGACATTTCTTGGTGGAAATGCGTTTTACAATAAACATTTTAATAAAATATAATAAACAACAACAAATGGCTCTTCCCACATTTATTTTATTTGGAGTGCTGAAACGAGATCGAACGATAATCTTTGGAGATTGGTACCGTCTGAAGAACAAATTGCACACTTAAATTTTGTGCTGACATTGCGAAAAGGAGGGGAAAATATTTGCAGGAAAAATCATCAATATATGTTTAAAAGTATTTTTTTGTTGATGTTAATAAAATAACATGTTTTTTTAAATTGAATTAAAACGGGCGGAGCCTTTTCATAAAGAAAACTACACCCAGTTTTTTTTTATGTTTTTCACAGATACTTTGCGGCACATTTTTTCTTGAATGTTTTTCACAGATAGCTTGTGGCACATTTTGTAAACTTTATAAAATAAAACTGCTTTGTTTCCAACCGATTTTAACAAGAACCAGTACACGTTAAACCCTGATGATGACAAGGTTCTTGTCGAAACCGGTTGGAGAAAAGTACCGATTAAAAGTGGTTAAAAACAAAGTAGTTTTTTTTTCATAAAACTGTTGTGCTACAGCACATGTCATAGATATGAAATTAGGTATTTTTATTTACTTTTAGAAATTGATAAGAAGTCAAAACTAAACTCAACAAAAATGCACCAACAGTGATGAGAGGAATTTATTTAAAAAAAAAAATAAAAAATAAAAATATATTTATATATATATATATATATATATATATATATATATATATATATATATATATATATATATATATATATATACATATATATATATATATATATATATATATATATATATATATATATATATATATATATATATATATATATATATATATATATATATATATATATATATATATATATATATATATATATATATATATATATATATATATATATATATATATATGTACATATATATATATATATATTATATATATATCCAAATTAAGCTTATTTTACAACTAATATTAACTATTATTTACACTTAATTTACATTGTTCACAGTAAACAAAACTTTTATTTTTAAATTCTTTCAGACTCTTTTCATTCTTCATACATTCAGGCATCACATCATACATTTTCAAACCCTTATACATTAAACAATTTTGCGACTCTGTTTTTTTCAACAATGGTTGTGTTATTTTTTCTTATTTCTAGTAATATGTTCATGACAATTTTTGTTTAAAACTATTTATGTATCTTTAAAATATTTTGGCAATTTATCGTTAAAAATGTATGTATAAAGATCAGCATATTAAATTTAGGTCTTTTTTTATAAATATATCATAGTCGTACAGGAGAAAGTGACCAACTACCAAAACGTAAAATGTTCAGGAGGGTCATTCAAGTCACTTTTGCTTGGCAAGATAATAAACACCAATGCAATTAGTCATTTTCAACAAATCAATATACTATACTTCCAAGTTTAAAATCCTTTGGGTATTTTTTCATGGCGATATTAAGCTAGTAAGATATCAAATAGTCAATTTTTGTAAAAAATGCACTTTGTCACTTTCTCCTGTACGACTACGATATAGATGATTTAATGTATTCAAAACCGCTGCGGTTATATTTTGCGAAATTCTGATAAACCGGATCTAAATTTTCAATAAACTTAATCACAAATCCGATCGTCCGGTTTGGTCAGGTCCATTCCACGCCCTGACCATTTTACTCCACACGCAATCTTGATTCAGAACAATCGCGAGTAAAAGTTTGGCAAATTAATATTAATAGCGAACCAATATGTAGGGTAAATACTCTTTCAGGGTCGTAGCTAAGCCAAGCAGTTACCGAGAAGTGGATTACATATCGCTCACTCCTTTCAACAACGTCATATATAAAATAAAACCCATTCGGGGATCCAAAATAAATGATCTAAGAAGGTACTTTATGGAAAGATATATATGTAGTGAGAAGTCATATTTTCTTATTTTGTTTTTACCTTATATATATATATATATATATATATATATATATATATATATATTTTTTTTTCTCATTTGTTATATTTTATCATTTTTATATTGTCTTGTTTGTTTTTTTTAAATATGTATGCTTCTTATAAGGTAAGTTTTTCTCATTTATTTCTTTTAAATATGCTTCTTGTGCCTATTTAATATATTATACCTGTTTATTGTTTTTATATTTTGCCATGTATTAGTATTAGTTTTGGTTATATAAAAAAAAATATTTTTGTTACTTTATTATTTGTGTTCCAGTCGTGTTCACCTTAATCCCATGTCCCAAAATGAGAAATAGAAATTACTCATCAGGAATATTATATGTATATATGACTTACGTATGTAATATGTTTTGAAATAAATAAATAAATAATATTTAAAAAAAACTTGATTTTCTAGAAGATCGTTTTCAAAGATTAAAAATATAATTAAAATGTATTAAAAATATATATATAGCCACTCATAGAACTTTTTACTGTGCATCAAATCTTTTAGGTAAAACCTTAATGTTTTTTCTCTATTTGAAAAATATTTAGTTTATTTGAAAAAATAATTAAACAATACCTTTTCTTCAAAATGCAAAAACAATACTTTCTGCACTGTAGCGGGTAAATATTAAGTTAAAAATTTGACACTTTTGTTGGGATATTGCACATTTTCTGGGCATTCCGAAAACATGCACAACATAAAATTGATGATTTTTTTATACATGACGTTGTTGAAAGGAGTGAGCGATATGTACTTTGTTTCGTGAAAGTACTAGAAGTTGGTAACTTCATGCTAAACTCCTTTCGGGCGGTTTCTCAAAATGAGCTTGGAGAAAAATACAAACTTATTTTGGAACGAAACTTCTTTGGCGGTGATTCGATGATCGATAATTGACGATAATGGACGAGATTTGTGACAGGTGTTTCAAAGACGCGTCACGCTTGTGGGGTACATTTCGTTACATGAGAGAGAAGAAAGATAATATGTAGAGAAAAGGAGAATGATAGCTATACATTTCAACGTCGGAACGCCGCGGTGTTCCGGCACCTTTTTTTCACGGTATGAGTATTTTTTTAAAAACTATCAATATCAATTAAACAAAACAATATTTGTGCTTACGTAATTACAATATTTATTTATATAATTCAACAAAATGATAAAATATGGTATTGTAATGAATATTTAAATGATATTTGAATAATAAAAAAATATATCTTGGTGTTTTAAAAGTTATTATAACATAAATGTGGAATTGTTTAATTGGCTTTATTTTTATTAATGTAACTATTTTTTCTTTTTTTAAATGTAAAGCTGTACAATTCCCGAACAAATAAAATAAAATAAAAACATTGAAAAGCTTGACATGAAGTATCCCGGAACATACTTCATGTCAAGCTTTTTTGTTTTGAAAAAGCCTTCCTGTTGTTAACATTTTTGATTTCTTGTTTTTTTGTTGTTTACTTATTAACTAAGTATAAATTTGATATTTCAAATACATATTTGTATCTTAAAATAGCATGTTTAATATATTTATATTTTTTATATCTATTGTGTTCTCTCTAGTACCCTTTATTATAACCTAAAATAAAATGTATACCTACACACAGACTATGCCTTTGTGGTACATATATATTTTTGTTTAAACATAATATAATATTTGTACCTACTTGAATTTATGTAATATTATATTGTGAAATCCAAAAAAAAATTGAGATTGAAAATCACAGTAAAGGGCCTTTGAGGTAGTATTTTACGAAAATGGCGCTATTTAAATTACGACATTTTGAGTGTGTCCAAATACTTTCTCCAATTACAGGAGTTATTTTCATAATATTCTTTGACATATCATCAAAGATGACGAATAATTTATGTATAAAATATGTAATTTAAAATATTTAAAATACATATTGTTTTTACTAACACCATTTTGTAAAAAGAAAGTTACATCTTGAATCGTGTAGTAATGATTAAAAAACTGGTCGCATTCAGTGAGGAACTTTCTCGCCAGGAGCAGAAATGATCTCACAGCGTAATTAAAAACTTATTTAATTATCCCATTTACTTCTGAATCTGACGAGAAGTAGCTACTTGTTGCGTTTACTGGAAACTTACAAGCGCTTTTATTTTAATTGGTGTGAATTTCACAATATTTTGAGTGTGTTTGTTCTTTGCTCACAAATTTCATGAAATTTCAGCATAAACATTCATGAATGTCTGTACTGAAAAAAATCTTACTTAATTCAACTTTATTGATTCGAGTTTTTATCATCTACGTACATGTTTGTAAGATTCTTTCTGAATTATTTTACATTTATTACATGTATAGTTTATAAGAGCCAAAATTAAAGGCCAGTTTTTAATAGCGAAAATTAATTAAAAGGCTTATAAAATAAAAATAATTAAAAATCATTGTTCACAAATGTATTCACAGCCTGGGTGATTATTACGATGTATATTGTTTATTATAAGACCCAATATCACGCGCGAACTAGTGAAGGCTTATAAAATAAAATAAATTAAAATAATTCACATTCTGGGTGATTATTACGATGTATATTGTTTAAAAGAGCCAAAATCACTCGCAAACGAGTGAAGGCTTATAAAATAAAAATAATAAAAATCTTTGTCCACAAATGGCCGGTTTTCCCCGATTTCCACATCATTTATCTATAGATACCAATATGCATGACTTCTCCTTGGAAACAAGTCCAGATTTTCGCACAAAAATTAAGACACTAAAATATTCTGATTAAAAAAATTTAGTTTTTCTTCTGTGGCAACACTAACCTGCATGTTTTCCATTTCAGTCAGAATGTAGAGACGAGGGTCGGCCACCCCTCCCCACTGCAGAGAAGGGCGGTACTTGGCGGCCAGACGAGGTAGGAGGTAGCCGAATGTCTCCTGAAACCAAACGGTTCAAATTGATAACAAATTGTCGATAGGAAAGCATCTAGAATAGGGGTGGTAAACTAATCTATTTCTAAAAACTACATTAATTTATCTGATTCAACATAAAGCTGCACTAAAGAAAACTTTGATATCTCCCCATAAACCAAATATTTTTAACGATTTATTGTTATATTCTCAATATTATTAATATTTAAAGCATTTGCTTTGTGGTTAGTCTTTTTTTTTTTACAAAAATGTTAATAAGTTCAGTGAGTCGTTATATACTAATATTATTAACATTTTTTGTAAAAAAATAAATAAGATTTATTGTTATTTATTCTTGGAATTGAACCTGGAAGATGTATGATAGCCTAATGTGTTAACCACCACACGATGTTTAAGCTTATCTTTAGACCAGGTATGTTTAACCTCGGCTCGTAACGCATATCTGTTGCTGAAACTAGTGGATGTTGGTCTTCGGGTCGACCAAAAATCGCATGTGTAAGACATTTTGTGTAGTTTTGAGTGTGTAAATGGTGCTATGGTGGTGAAGGGTAGTATTTTTTGTATGCTGTGGTAGTGATTGCCCTGACGAAGAGACGGGTACGTCTCGAAACCGGTAGACATAAAAATCTCGGTGAGTGGCTATATACTAATATTATTAACATTTTTGTAAAAAAATAAATAAGTTTAAATAAAAATATAATTAACAATGAATAAAACATGTTGAATAAATCATGTTGAAGTTTTACCGGATCAGGGGGTGGGGCGTCGATGGCCTGCAGATCCAGGGGCGGCTCCAGATCCATCCCTCCGCGGGGCGCCGCCAGGGCGCCACAGGCGGCCAGCAGTGCCCAACGCATCAGGACTCGGGCGAGGTGCATCTCTGCTCTGGGACCTGCAATCAAACATAAATAATCAATTTACAATCACTTCTCTTCCGTGTCTGTCTGCTGTGCTGGTCGGGGTTGTGGGCGTCTGTGAACCGGCCAACGTCGAGTCGGAATCGGATCTAGCTGACTTATTGAACTAAACACTAATCCCTTTCACTGCCTACACTGAGGTACTTCTAGAAAATTTGGTGATGGACTTACAATATTGTATTTATTTAGATTGGCAGTGACAGGTATATTGAAAGCTTTTAAATGTAAATTCACAGTAAAATCGGGATACAATTTTAGATTGTTTCACATTTTCAATAAATTTCGCAACTTAGTTAAAAAAAATTGCTTAGCAAGAGTAAATCTGTCAGGAAGCCTAGATGCTTCTGTATCAGATCTGGGCATGCGGTGGGACAGCTTTCGAAAAATCACTTCTCTTGCCGATCTCAAGATAATATTATTTCATTAATTGATTCCGCGGTCACTTTGTGGTAAAACCTATCCATTTTTATTTGATGTTTTACTTAGTAAATACCACTATTTCTTAAAATCTACTGTGACACGTATTTCGACGCATCCCGCATCATTTCCACACGGTGTTTGAAAATGACGCGGAATGCATCGAAACACGTGTCACAGTAGATTTTAAGAAATAGTGGTATCTACCAAGTAAAACATTAATTAAAAATTATATCATTTATTGATTTGGCATTAACTTTGTGATTATCCATTTTATAATTAAAATGTAACTTTGTTTTAAAATCACTCTATATATTTTATTGCACCTTAATTATAATGTCTACCGGTTTCGAAGCTAACCGCTTCTTTATCAAGACTGATTATGATTAATACTTGATAAAGAAGTGGTTAGCTTTGAAACCGGTAGACATTATAATGGAGTTAAAATAAAATATTTATAGTTATTTTAAAACAAAGTAACATTTTAATTATAAATTGTATTAGACCACTAAATGAGTTTAGATTTTTTGTGAAGCTTTCAATTTGACCAGTGATTTTATTCACATTTTCAACATTTTGGTGTGTCCAAATCCTTGTTCACAAATATGGTTTCTCGACTTAGGAATTATTTTTATATGTTTAACATCTCAACATATATGAAGAAGAATATGAAGGTCTATGTTCTTCAATTTACTTACTCTTGCAAGCGGAATATTATACAGAATTTATTTATATCTAAAATATGATTATTTGTCACTGAAGCTAGCAAGGTAACTTATACTGATTTGTGTTATGATGTGGGTGTATTCGATGCCAGGAAAATCACAATTTTCTTCGATCATGGGGTCACCAAATTTTCAGCTCCACTGATCCCGTGTGATATCAAACACAACTTCATGTTTACGTAATATTACCCCCTCCCTACTACCGCTTGTGATAAGAAACGTAAGGACATAATAATTTAGTACACACTACATCTTGTTTGTGTCCTTCGGATATTCAATATTCTAAAAATATCGAAAACATTTCCGGGATATTGTGATTAGATGTTGAATATCACATTTCCATTAGAAATTTTGATTTTCTCGACTATTTCTCAACTGTTTCTTAGGACTAAACTTTGCGTTAATGATAAAATATACACTATAATATCGTGGGAATACTGGCAAAAAACGTTAATTCGAAAATATGCAATTTTGACTTAATGACGCAAATTTTAAAGTTTTCAACGTTTTTTAAACTGGCAAAATATACTTAGTACTTTGAAATATCATATAAGTATGTGGTTTTAAAGGTAAATTCAACTTTTGGTTTAAAAGCGGGTATTTTATTCGGGCTAAAAGCTTTAAATAACTAGGATTTTCAAACAGGGATTGTATAGTTTACGTTTTTTGCCAGTATACCTACGATATAACCCACCGGTTTTTCTACGGTAACGATTTTGTATATTTTCGACTAGATTTTTACACTTCGTCACAATGAGTAATTCAAATTATTTTTTCACAACATTTGTAGGTGTTTTCAAATCCTTGTTCACAAATCTGCGTTTCTACACTGAGGATTTATTTTCACATTTTAACGTATATAAAATAATCCGTTGAAGATCTTGCATACATCTGAATAAAAGGGTATCTGCTAAATAAAGGAAACCAATCATAGTTCATAAATCTAAGTTTGTCCACTTGGGAGTATTATATATATATATATATAAATATATATATATATATATATATATATATATATATATATATATATATATATATATATATATATATATATATATATATATATATATATATATATATACATATATATATATATATATATGTTGCCTTAAATTAAAATCTTTAATACATATTATTTAATTAAGATAAATTTTGCAGTTTATTGAAATCTGCGTCTGTTGAGAAGCAAACATTTTATTATGTAAAATATTCAATATTCATATTTCGAGAATTCACCCTTATAAACTTACAAAATCCTGGAACTTACAACTTCCTGTATTCTTATAACCTGATTAAAATAAACGGTTCGCATGATATTATAACGCCATTTTTTCGTAACGTTTAAAGCTCATGACGTACGAAAAAGGCCTTAAATCCTGTGAAGTTGGATATTCACCCCACTTAAAAAATATATTTACCTACTACCCACTAAAAACGATGAGCCTTTTTCGCTGTTTTTCGCATTTTTGTAAGGTAATCCTTTTTTAATCAGGATATAATGAAATTATGTGAATCCTTTGGTGGAAAAGTTGTAGGGTAATGTTTCAACAGGGCGTTGTGACATCACGCGGTCCATTTGCCAATCTTCTTAGCGGAATGGAGGACATTTCCCAACTTTATTTTATCTCAACTACTTTACTAACGATACTTGTTTGGAATAATTTCACGCGATAGTTTGAGAAGATTACTTTGTGATAAATCGATATACGTAATACGTTTTTATTTATTGTTATTTTACTAACACTTTTTGAGATTTCAACGTACATGAAGAAGAATATATAGTTCTGGATATTTACAGGGCTATCATAGGGAGGTTAAGTGTTCACTCGACATACAGTATCGAACAGATTAATTTAAATAAAACTTTTTTTTCGTATTTTCAACACCTCTTAAAAAAATGTTTTGGAGGTGTTCCTCTCATTATGGACCAGGGCTGCTTCTTTCAGTGACTGAGATGATGAATAGCGAGAAGTATTACCCAATTCTACTGGAAAAGACGCTACCAGAGATACAAAAACGAAGGTCAAATGGTAATGGAATTTCAGCAGGATCGCCTGCCACAAATCCAAAAAAATTATGAAAATTTTCACATAAAAACAATGAACTGTGTTGGGCTGATCAAGATTTTTACCAGACATAAACCTAATTGAAAATCAATCGGCGATCTGTAAGAATTCGTCTCTCCAAAATTAATTGCACAACGGTGGAAAAGTTCATTTTGTCCATAATTCAGGTATGGTTTCGAGACGTACTTCAATTTTATACTATTTCTGTGAACCTAAACGGCTCATTATCAAAAATAAATATCAAATTGTAGTAGAGTAAATTCGAACTGACTCAAGAGTCCACGGGACCACAACCCGACGCTCAATAAAAATGGTAAAAAACTATAAAGAAAAAAATTGCTTAAAAATTAAGGCACGTCTTATAGACGGTAAAATACGGCAAATATGTCTTGATCCCCGGACGTAACAACCTAAATATGTACCGACACATAAATCGCCACAACACGCCGAAAGATTTGGGGTAAAGCGTCACCACTTTCCAAGTACGCATTACCCCGAGGGAAGTGAGATGATAATGTGTGGGGGGAGTGTGTCCACTCTTGCTTAGATTGATAGAAGAAGGTGATCCCGATGTGGGGTGACCACATTCTAGCAATAATATTATAATACGGGAAATATATAACAAAATACAAGCTGGTTAATTTGGGAAAAGGCAAATATTGTAAGGACCTTACTCCAAACTTAGTTGTGTTTATCGGCTCCACATGTATTTTGTTATAACTAACTAGTTAGTTAGTTACTGGTATTAAATTATCAATTAATAATATATGGTATGTTATATATAAACCTCTTAATATACAAAGATGTGCATTTGAACTTGCGTTTTTAATAATGAGTTTATACTTGCGGTTTCTAGAATTAGTAATCAATTTTTTGCTGTGCCAGAAAAAACAGTTTTTTTTAAGTAATTGGAATCTTAGTCATTTTCCTGATGACTCGTGGAGGTGTTCCATTTATATTTATCATTCATTTTTCTACAATTTATGCTATTTATGTCCTGTTTTTATCACAATTTTTAAAGGAATGGTCCCCGGCACAGTTGCTGCATGTTTGTTGACTAGTTTCCTTTTTGAAGCATCTTGTGGATGAATGTCCGAAATCCAGACAGAAAAAGCACTGTAACAGAGGGTTTGCATCCTCCACAGTTAGTTAGTTATAACAAAATACATGTGGAGCCTATAAACACAACTAAGTTTGGAGTAAGGTCCTTACAATATTTGCCTTTTCCCAAATTAACCAGCTGCTTGACATCACTTGATCATTTACCCATGCTTTAATTTTGCCTTTGGTATACCTCCACCTGCAATAAATTAAAAATTCTTTGAACTTAGTATTAAAGTGTTAATTTCCATATTTATTATTTATTTATTGATTCGGCGTTTAATTTATAGAACTCCATTTTAATTTATGTATTGATTTTTAAATCAAACACAGATTTTTTTGAGTCTATTATGTTGTATTTTATGAACAAAAACACATAAAAAATTAATATTGTCACAATTGTTTAGCCTAGTTATAACATTTTTAAACAAATGTTAATAACATCTTGTCAAATACAACTTAGTAGACTCAAAAAATCTGTGTTTGATTTAAAATTAATACATAAATCTATATTTATTGTTCACTCGTGGGACCACCAATCCTTCGTCGTGGGTGATGTGGGTATCATTGTGGGTTGTGTACTAGAGGATTTTTATACTTTTTACTTGTTTGTTGCTCAGATATGATATCCATGCACAATATTCCACGTACTAAAGGGACTTGATATGGTAACAAACCAATTTTATATCATCCCTTTGATTGATATAAAGCCGGGTTCATAGTTGCCTTTCCCACCTAACGACATCTTCGATCTCGCATATTTCTTTTATCCTGGTGTTCCTTATTCTATCTCGTAGACCCTTGACAGATATGCTCCTCAGAGTCTTCATTTCTGACACTATTTATATATATTTCAATTAAATTTAAAATATATCATGTACATTTAAAATATTTTTTTCGTAACTTATGGTCACCTCGAGTCGGCGCGTCGCAAGAAGCAAAGAGATTGATCTTTGTAAGATGTCTCAAGAAGGGTCAACACTATTCGACCAGAATTCTTATCAACATAAAACTAAAATGGATACCCATCTTCAAGATTGAACGCTTATAACACACGTACCTATTTATTAAGTATCTACCTACGCACACTTTAATATCGAATATCGTTAACATAATACAAACCTAAATAGGTACTCCAAGGTCAAAATACAAATTATATATATTTTTTAATCTAACATAATCTTTAAGTGTATGTTTTAAATTTATTGACTTGGCGTTTAATTTGTAGAACTCCATTTTAATTTATATATTAATTTTAAATCAAACACAGATTTTTTGAGTCTACTAAGTTGTATTTTACTAACAAAAAACACATAAAAAATTATACATATTGTGACAATCGTTTCGCCTTGTTAGGGCATTATCAAACGAACATTCGATTTAAAATTAATACGCATGTTTTAAACATTATAATGTAACACTGATTTTAAGAGTGCACTTATTTGTATTTTATTATTAAAAACACACAAAAATAAAATTTGTGACAATTGTTTGGCCTTGAATTGTATTATTATGTGTTTTTAATATTAAAATACAATTTAGTTGACTCTAGAAATCAGTGTTTGATTTTAATATTCAATGTATACATTAAAATAGAGTTCTACAAATTAAACGAGAAATCTGTTATTCTTTAGTAAAAAATTCAAATGATTTTTCAGACGAACGATAAATTCTTTCATTTTTAATTAATGTTGTACTTAGTAAATACCACTATTGAATGAATCAATGAAAAGATAAATTCTTCCCCTGGATGCCGAACTATCCTAAGTCACTTTTAAGTTTATTTCGTTTTTATTCATATAACGTATGTTGCTATAACGTCCAACAGATGGCCTTGCCATTGCAGTAAAAAAAAAATTTTTGACAAGGTCGTCACTTGGATGCTAAGTCGAATTTGACTTGTCAATTTAATTGCTATACGTATTACGCGTGTTGCTATGACGTTCAACAGATAGCGCTGCCATCGCGGTAAAACATATTTTCCAAAAACGACACTTTTTTACCTGTTACAGCTAAAAAAATCTTTTGTTCAAATTCAAATGTGTTTTCTATGTGAAAAACTTTTATTGGTAAATGTCATCCAAAACGTCATATCGAATATCGCATGCGCTCACTGGAAAATGTAATCAACCCTCCGGTTGAAGAATGCATCAAGTGCGGTATTCGTATTGCGAAATCGGAACTTTGATCTTCAAATGCTGGAAATGGTTGGAATTGCTCAAACGCAACCAGAGGACTATAGACAATTGAATATAATTCCCGCTTTCTGCACTCAAAGCCTTTGCCAATGCCTCCTAGATCTCAGTCATGCTCAATGCTACTCGATCCTCACTCAAAACTTAGTAGGGTAGGTACTTAACTTATAATTAGAATAGTTTTTTTTTTTTTTTTTTTTTTTTTTTATATTATTGGAAGGAAGAACAACAGTTACAATATATGATACATACAGAATACAAAAAATAAAATCATGAGTACCAATTATAGTTCTTCACAACTATACATAAGAGAGGTCTATATAAAGGAAGAGACATGAGACAAGGATGGGATAAAGAGAAAAGGAGATGGCAGTGATAGGAAAGAAAGAAAAGGAAAGGACAGGGAATAGAATTACTTTTTTAGGTTTATAAGATTTCGAACAATTTAGCTTTAAATTTTAAAAGATTGGAGTAGAACATATCAAGGTCGGTACAACATTCATTAAATTTTCCACAACTTCGATAAATAAAGGAATTTTTTGTATAGTTCTTTGTTGGTGCTGGATTATAAAAGGTATGACTATGCCTATTGATTCTAATTGGACAGTGAAAAGGTATCTGCGCAAGAAGATAAGGGCTCTCAGTCATATTATTTATAACTTTATACAAAAAACATAAATCTGATATATTCCTACGTTTACTAAGTGAAGATAATTTATGGAAGGCTAAAGATTCTTCATAAGAGTTGAAACTTAAATGAAGCTTACCATCCATCATTTTTAGAAATTTATTTTGAATACGATCAAGTTGAGCTATATATATAGCGTACTCAGGGTTCCAAACGACTGAGGCGAATTCGAGGTGACTACGAACATAAGCGTTATATAAAGTTACAAGAGATGATGTATTTTTAAATGGTTTAGTGGTTCGAAAAATAAAACCTAAGTTTCTGTAGGCCTTATTAACGCAGGCTTCAATATGTGAAGAAAACAAAAGTTTCTCGTCCATTATAACACCAAGGTCTCTTAATTCAGTTTTCCTGGTCAGCCGACTATTGTTAATTTCATAATCAAACATAATTTTATTTTTTTTTCTTGTGAACGTAATGCTAAAACATTTATTGACATTCAGAAAAAGCTGATTAAGATTACAATAAGACACTAGATTATCGAGATCGTTTTGCAACATTGAACAATCGTCTAAAGACTTGACTCGTATAAATAACTTGGTATCGTCAGCAAACATGAGAAAATTTTGATTGATATATTTGTTAATATCGTTTATGTATATTAAAAATAATAATGGGCCCAGGTGGGATCCTTGGGGAACCCCAGAAGGAATCATAATGTAATTAGAAGTAAATCCTAGAACCGCTACCGCTTGGCTTCTATTTTCAACATAAGAAATGAGCCATCTAAGAAGATCACCATGAATACCCATTTCGCGAATCTTACGAATCAAGACATTGTGATTTATTTTGTCGAAGGCCTTGGCAAAATCAGTATATATGGCGTCCACCTGGTAGCCCTCTTCCATGGCCGATAGTATGAAATGATTGAACTCAAGCAAATTTGACTCAATCGACCTGCCTCTTAAGAATCCGTGTTGGTTCAATATAATGTCATTTCTTATTACTGGGTTGATTTTATCCGTGACAATTTTTTCCATAGTTTTTCCAAAAAGTGGAAGTTTGGATATCGGTCTATAATTACTGATATCGGATCGGTCACCACCTTTGTGGATAGGAGTAATGAGTGCTCTCTTCCACACGGAGGGAAAACATCCCTCTCTAAAAGATTGTGTATACAACTTGGAGAGCGGAATGGAAAGTTCCACAGCACAATGTTTAATAAGCAAAGGGTGAATACTGTCTGAACCAGGACCCTTATTTACATCAATATTACTAAGGTATTTAAGGACAGTAGGTCGATCAAAGTCAATTATATTCAATGAAGTGCTTGTTTCGTTATCATTAGTTTGAGGAGGCGCCATACATGATGTACTGCCAGAAGAGTCAGGTACAAAAACGGACTTAAAATAATCGTTAAATTGATTTGATATGGATAAACCGTCACAGGAAGATACATTGTTTAAATGCATTGACGACGGTAGATTAGAGTTGTTACATCTTTTGTATTTAGAAAATGACCACAAAATTTTTGGGTTTGTTTTCAAGGTTTCTTCCACACTTTCAATATATTTTTCGTAACATATTTTATGAACGGTTTTTTGACGAGATCTTAAGAGGGAAAAAGTTTGAAAATCTTCAACTTGTTTAAATTTCTTCCATTTTTTATGGAATTTAGATTTTTCTTTCAATATCTTTATTAGGGCTTTGCTATACCTTGGTATAGCAAGGGGGGTATTGATTAGGGCTAAAAACTATTTTTTTAGGGACACGTAATTCAATTATATTATAAATAATGTTATAGAATTTATCCGTAGAATCATTTACGTTCATATCATGGAATTCAAGATCCCAATTTACTTGAGCGAGGTCCTCTTTCATTTTGGAATAATCAGCCTTGTGGAATAGCTGGACTTCTCTTGCGTTTGGCTTCAGACATCTTGTGGGATTCAAGAATGAAAGTTGAAAGTCAATTATTAGAGATTTGTGGTGGCTGTCTTCGGGAACAATCGGATGCGTGCAATGAGATGTAAGGCAGTGGATAAAATTAGTCATAACGAGATCTAAAATCCTATTAAGTCTGTTGCGTTCATTATTAAATTGTAGTAAACCGTGTAAAGCTAAGAATTCCACAAGTAGTCTACTAGTATCCGAATCATAATTTGTAGGTGAGAGTGAATTACTACCCTCATCCAAAATCCAGTCAATTTTAGGTAGGTTATAGTCACCTAGCAAAAGAAGAATATCATAAGGTTTGTCAGAAAGTGCAGTTTCTACACTGTTGAGATGCGCTACAAGACTTGAGGTATAATTACGTCCCTGAGGGTGATATGAACAGCAAATGTGGATTTTTTTATTGGAGTTAATATCAAATGAAACCCAAATATCTTCAGCTGCGGAATTCCAGACAACGTTTGATGTTGCGTTGAGTCTATTGTGAGTTGCGATTAGAACACCACCACCAAGTTTACAATTAAGATTAGCGTAGTCACGATCTCTTCTAAATACACAATATCTTGAATCAAAGAGTTCGCTATTATGAATACCATCCAATAACCAAGTTTCCGTGAAACATATAACATCATAATCACTATTCAAAATATTTAGTTGGCATTCGTGAGTTTTCCCTCGAAGCCCGCGTGAATTTTGATAGTAAATTTTTAGGTCACTCGCGCCTGTGAAGAAAAGCAAGGTAAATACAAAACAATAATATACGCAAAGTCGATGAAATCTTTGACGCTGGAAATGTAAAATATTGATGAATTAGGTGAGTAATTCCATTTTGACTCTATATCAAAACAGAATAACTTTACAGAAATAAATTTAGTTATGAAAAGAATGAGACTGAGCACCCAAATTAACATTAAAATAAGTGTAATGGTAAAAAGTAAATGGGTTGCAGGGTGTAAGAAAGGGAAGCTTGTGTGAGAGGGAAGGAAGTGTATAGGATAGATAGGAATTTGCAATGCTATTACAATAATTGAGGCGAATAGTAATACATAATAAAAAGCTATTAAAAAGAAATACAGAAATTTAGTGATCACGAAATATTTTTTTAATTTCGTCTTCGGAAGATATTTTAAAAAATGGAGAAGTGTCGTTCTTTCTTGCAAATACTTCACCATTTTTTTCCCAAATATACTTAAAATTTGCTTTTTGAGCTGCATCCCTGCACCTCCTCAACAACTGTTTATTGAAGAGGGTAAGATGATTATTTATATAAATTTTGCCAGAACCTGGGAGCCCCAGTTCGGCGTAAGATAGGCCCTTTTTTTTACGGCTTGAAGTGACCAGTTGATATTTCGTTTTCGATTCTTTAATTCTAACGATCAAGTTTTTAGGCTTACTTGAGGGTTGGAATTTTCTCACTCGGTGTGAAGACTCAATATCAGAAGCTTTGACTTCAATATTTAATGCGCCGCATATTTTAAATGCGATTTCCATCGGATCCTCTTTGGTTGATTCTGGAAACCCGGATATTTCTATATTGTTAGAACGCAGAAATTGTTCCCGACGATTCTCATCCCGTTCTATACGTGATAATCTGGCGTCACATCTTTCTTCAACGTGGGCCAATCTTGCTTTAAGTTCTTGGTTTTCAAACTCGACGGCTGAGATTCTATCGCTGACTTCCGTTACCTTCGTTAGGATATCCATATACATTTGTTGAAAGATATTAATTTTGTTTAAAATGTCTTCCCTATTTCTCTCCGCCATCTCGGCCATCTTCTGGACTTCCAATTGGAGGACAGATATAGCGTTGCTTATCTCAGCCGATAATGGCTGCGGAGACTGAGGAGCTGAGGATGCTGGAGAGCCTTTTTCTGAGATCTTTAATTTAGAAATTTTGGGTGGCATTTTAATTTTCAATTTGCTTGCGAGTATTTATTTATTTAATTACGAATATATATATATTTTTTAAATTTCTTATTTACAATTGTATGTCAAATACTTGAAAGCAGTTAGGTTAAGAGTGGAAATAATCGGCGGGTATGTATGAGGAGATGAATGAACGTAGAAGAGGCGAATAATGTTCGCAAAGACAGAGTGGCGCGGCGTTCTATTATCTCTGCCTACTCCTGCGTGAAGCGGCGTGATGGTTAGATAGTAACAAAGATGCTAGCTGTCAAACTCGGTATTGCTGCCATCTGTAGTCGGCTAGTCCAAGCTAACTGTAACCCTCGTAACTATAGACATTTCACTTTATACTAGTGACCTCTGTATGTAAGTAGAGAAAGCACTTATCTGTCAATTTAATGTCCGTAATAATAACAGTATTTTAAAAACAGTTTTTTACCGTTGATAAAGGTTCCTTCCTTTTACTAACACTTGCACTTAAGAATCACACATAGCCGTCACGAAATATTCACACGTTTGATCGTTTTGTTCTAATTAAATGATGGGGAAACATAAACTTCACACAGGTATTTATTTGCTACTTATCCAATAATTGTCACAATTATGAATGAATTTGTCATTTGACCAAATATAAACCTTTTTAATGTATTTTGAATATAAAATTCCATGTATACATTTTATTTAATAAATAATAGTTACATTTTTTTTTATAAAATTTAATACAATTGTTTTGATTGATTTGGTCGTGCAAAGTCCTTTTTGCCCGCCCCCGTCCTTCCATTTACATTTACCAAATATTTTTTTTTGCTATCCATTCGCTCCAAATGTCCATACCACCTAAATACGCTCTCCGGCGTTACCATTGCTCAGGGAGGTGTCTGCCCAACATTTTGGCCATGCTTCAGCCTAAGATGACCGAGAAGAAGACCGCAACAATACGGCGGCTCCACTTTTTCCCCTCCAGGCTCAGACGATTGACGACGTTTTTCTTTAATATAGTTTTTAAATCAATCATTATCATATTCATATAATTATCCATATCTGTATAAGCGTCCTTGAGGTAGTGTTTTACGAAAATGGTGAAAATGAAGCAAAATTGTTATTTTTCATCGCTATTTAAGAACTTTTCTCTTTTCAATTACCAGCCTTTAGAGCCTCAATTAATTAATTCATTTTAAATTATTAATTAAATTAAATTAATAAATTAAACAAATTTAATTACTTTAAATCATATAATTAAATTAATTTAATTAATTAAGCTTTAAATTCCTTTGTAATATCTTTAAAAAGTTAATAAATCGGTTTACTGATAATGGTCAATGTGATGTTGCCAAAACTGGAATCACGGTCATCGTTAGATATAGAAGTCACTGCTTGCATACAAAGCGTTTGACAGTTACTCGTACATACTTTCCCGCCAATCCGATTAGTGTGCGTTCCTTTTTCCCGCCCAAATTACAATCAATGGGCTGGCTTAGCCGAGCTTAGCTAACCTGTATTGGAAATCGGAAATTTTAACAGAATCGCGTCAGCGGAATTAATTGAACGACATTTTAAAATTAAAGTCGCCGAATCAAATGTCATAAATTTGAAAAAAAAATACTAAATTGAATAAGCCAACTGTAAATTGATTAAATCTTTACAATTTTGTCATTTTTTATGGTTATGAAACAAATACATATAAACATGTCTACATTTTTTTCAAAGGGTGTTTTTACTCGACATAAATAAAGCGATGTTTGTATGTGTGTGGATTTTTTATTATTATATTCGTCTATAACACGCTGTTTTATTATATTGAAACAATTATTTATTGTTAAGATTAAGAAGAGTTCTTTAAGGTGGTATGGACATGTGGAGCGAACGGACTATGAAAAAATGACTCAAAAAATATATGTGGCGAATGTGAGCGGAGAATAGAACGAGGGCGGCCGAAAAAAACTTGGCAAGATCAAATCAATCAGAACCTAACATCTGGTGGTGTCAAAAGTCTACGTAATCGGAGGGTATGTATGACTAGATGTATGGATGTGAAGGAAGCGAGGAGTGTAGGACATAAAGGTGTGGCGTTCCATCATCTCTGCCTATCTGAGGGGAAACGGTAATATTAGTACATAATAGTAAAATATTTTATTTCACGTATAACTGTATTTTTTTTAACATAATCATGAAAATGTTACAATCCCATATTATGCTCCATCAAATACAATAAGCCTCAAACTTATATTCCCTTCTGAAATTAATAAAAAAATAAATGCAATAAGAAAATTTCTGTGTCTAATTATTTACATAAATTCTACATCAGAGATTTTTATACTTTTTTGTAATATGCACGAAAGGTTATAAAATATTCCTAAAAAAATAGGAAAAAAAAATTGTATGCAAAAGATTTACGATGAAAATAACATAAAACATTTTGCTCACTCCTTTCAAGAACGTCATAAATCAAAAAACTTTTTTTTCAGGAGAACGTTTTTAAAGTTTAAAAATGTAATACAATGTATTAAAAATAAATATCAAACCACTTATTGAACTTTTTACTGTGCAAGCGATCTTTTTAGGTAAAGCTTGATGGTTTTTTCTCCATTTGAAAAATATTTAGTATATTTAAAAAAATAATTAAACAATACCTTTTCTTCAAAATGAAAAAACAACACTTTCTGCCCTGTAGCGGGTAAATATTAAATTTAAAATATGCCTCTTTTGCTGGGATAAAGTACATTTTCTGGGCAATCCGAAAACATGCACAACTGAAAATTGTCATTTTTTTATTTAAAACGTTCTTGAAAGGAGTGATCGATTTCTGTAAAATATCGTGGATAACTGGCAAAAAACGTTAACTCAAAAACATGAAATTTCGACATAATATTGTATATTTTAAAGTTGTCAACGTTCACGTTCTATAAACTGGCAAAATACACCAAGTAGTTTGAAATGTCATATATATGTGGTTTTAAAAGTAAATTCAACTTAATGTTTAATAGCTGGTATTTTATTCGGGCTAAAATCATTAAATAACTTGGATTATTCAAACAGGGATTCTAGAGTTAACGTTTTTGCCAAATGTACCCACGATATGTACTAGTACCTTTTTCGATGTAAACCTCAGATAAATGAAATCGAATTTATGAAGAAGAGTTTTTTTACAAATTCCTGAATATGAACAACAGAATAAATAAAACCCTCTTATTTTTCCTCCACTTTCTTTTGATATGAGGGTGGAAAGGCCATGTTCTTTGATCTGGGACTACATTATACAAGGGTCGACCATAGTATATTATTACGAAGGGACATTCATTATTGAAAAGGAATCAAACGAAATGCGTTTTCATGAGAATTAATTACAAAAAATAATGTACATCAATTTTAAAATTCTTCTTTCATTCCATTCGATTCGTCGTTCTGAATTTAATTATCAATTGGTGCTTGTAATGTGTTTAGCACATTTACCTCCCCTATTGTTAAAAAAAGCCTTTTATTCTCGTACATGAAAATGAAAAAAAAATATCCAAGAAAACAGATGGTTTTACGTACTTAATTAAGCGAAATCAATAAACATTGAGCGTATAAATCAAAATAAAAGAGCTTAAGAGTAATCTCTTTTATGAAGTCACAAAGTACATATGTGTAGCTAATAAATAAACATTGAGTGTATAAATAAAAATACAAGAGCTTAAGAGTAATCTCTTTTATGAAGTCACAAAGTACATATGTGTAGCTAATAAATAAACATTGAGTGTATAAATCAAAATACAAGAGCTTAAGAGTAATCTCTTTTGTGAAGTCACAAAATACATATGTGTAGCTAATAAATAAACATTGAGTGTATAAATAAAAATACAAGAGCTTGAGAGTAATCTCTTTTATGAAGTCACAAAGTACATATGTGTAGCTAACAAATCAAATAGATTTTTTTTGTAATATTAACTAATAAATATATTTATGAAATTTAAAAAATATTTATGTATAAATATTTATTTTGTTTTTTTTTTACTGTACAGTTTTTAAAATTCACTTATTAATAGTGAAAAGAAATAGTGGTAAATACCACTTTTTATAAACATCTATTGTGACACTACTTTGATGCTTTTAGCCTTATATTTTTTTAAAAGTGTTATGAAATAAAATAGTATAATGAATAATAATAAGCAAAATTTAAACAAAAATTTAAAACAAAAGTTTAGTATCACAAAATGTCTACCAAATCAATAAAAATTAAATTAAAAACAGTGACCATAAAGCGGAATTAATTTTAAATAACTTATACTAAAATTCGTTATTTTAACTTTTTTAACTGGCACAACCCTGAATGAAACTTCAGAACACATTTATTGAATTTTAATTCAATTTTCAAATCTCGCTGAGAGACGAAATTCGAAAAATTACAATGGCTCAATGTAAAATATCGGGATAAATTTTGATACAAAACCATTCCCCAGCGAACTCTAAGCTTGGTTCTTGTATATAATTTATCAAAATTAGTAATGATTTGAAAGCATCGATATCTCATAAAAAAAACGAAGAATGCCTCAAAACTTTTGGTCTGCAGGGAGATCTCAAAACATTCGATTTACAATAAACGTTACAATAGAAAAGAAACTATTGTTATTATGATAAGAAAATTTTAAAGTTTGGACATTCAGGCTTAGGTCCTGTTTTCGGCTGGCTCAAAGTTAACACATTTTTTCTGCCCCAGGTTAATTATGTGTGATATGTACACATATCGCTCACTCCTTTCAACAATGTCATATATAAAAAAAAAGATTTTTTAGGAGATGGTTTTTAAAGTTTAAAAATATAATAAAATGTATTAAAAATAAATATCAAGCCACTTATTGAACTTTTTACTGTGCAACTGATCTTTTTAGGTTTTTTCTCCATTTAAAAAATATTTTGTGTATTTAAAAAAATAATTAAGCAATACATTTTCTTCAAAATGCAAAAACAACATTTTTTGCCCTGTAGCGGGTTAATATTAAGTTAAAAATATGCCACTTTTGCTGGGATATAGTACATTTTCTGGGCATTTCAAAAACATGCACAAGTGATAATTTACGATTTTCGATATATGACGTTGTTGAAAGGAGTGAGCCATATCTGTTCGAATGATGATTGATGTTAGAAAAGATTGCAAGGCTGATATAAGCAGTAAGAAAGTTGTTTTAAGATGGTTTAATCATACGAATCGAATAAGTCAACCAAGAACAGTATAACAAATTTATAAGGCGAATGTAGACATACATCACTTTGTTGAACTTGTTCAAACGTAGTTTTATTCTTCAATGAGTATTTCAAGTACATACCATATTTAAAATAAATTTATTTTCATTTCATTAAAAATTACACTTTACAAAATATAGAAGATAGATTTTATATAAGAATGTAAAAACCTCTTATAACTTCAAAGAACGCATTAAGGCGTAGTATTCGTTAAATCGCATTCATTCCACTGGAGAGGTCACTTATCTGCCCACGTCCGATTTAAAAAAATGTTTAAATTGTTGTAAATAAAAATTTTAGGATTTTTTGTTTTTTAGAATATATATATATATATATATATATATATATATATATATATATATATATATATATATATATATAAATATATATATATATATATATATATATATATATATATATATATATATATATATATATATATATATATATATATATATATATATATATATATATATATATATATATTTATATATATATATATATATATAGAATATATATATATATATATATATATATATATATATATATATATATATATATATATATATATATATATATATATATATATATAAATATATATATACAAATATATATATATATATATATATATATATATATATATATATATATATATATATATATATATATATATATATATATATACATATATATATATACACATACATATATATATATATATATAATATATATATATATATATATATATATATATATATATATATATATATATATATATATATATATATATATATATATATATATATATACATGTTCATAGAATTTTTTTCAAAACTATATAATTATATAACAATGCAAAAACGGTGTTTAAAAAAATATTACGGAAAATGTTACCTGGATTTAGAGAAAATTGAGTTGCGACTTAACGAATACTGGGCCTTAATATTTTTACAAAAAGTAATCAACCCATCTTTTTATGAACATAAATTATTTAAAAAACGACATAAGAGAATTTCACTTTAAAACACGTTCGCTGCCGGATTAGGATAGCAATATTTCACCAGAAGCCATGTAATTTTTCTTGAAAATATAGATAAATATTTTGCATAAGCAAAATTAAATGCAAAAAGTCTTTAAAATTGTCTTTTCATCCACGCCGATATGACTACACTCGCTTAGAGCACAATGCCGACTAATCCGAATATAAATAATATATCAGAAGTCCCTTTGTGGTGATATCTATCAATTTTTTATTTGAATTTTACTTGATAAACGCCACTATTTCTTTAAATCTATTGTGACACGTGTTTCGACGCATTTCTCATCATTTAAGCTCACCAAATAACTAATATTTATCATCAAGTCATCTACTAAGATGGGTCGCATAGGTGAGAGACCTACCTGCCAACCCATTAACGCCGGTGGGGTGTAATTAGCCCCACCCTTCCCACGGCCTGGATATAGACCTCCGCTAGTAATTGATTGTGATGGAGTACTTACTCCTAGTTTGGCAGTCCCTTAACACGTGGTGACATAGCGTAGTGTAATATAATGATTATGAACCTACTATATTTTGCATGCATCCAAAAAAAACATTCGTATGATTTTTTTCGTTTTTTTTATTTTTTATTTTAAATTCTTTTGCATTTCGCAATATTATATAAATACAAGTACAAACAAATATGTTTACCTACATACAAAAAAAAATCCCATAAAGGCTTGGCCTGTGTGTGGGTATACATAATATTTTAGGTTATAGTAAAGGGCACTGACAAGAATACAATATTTTTATAATTATTATTTTGTTAGGGAAGCTTGTATATAAAATAAAATATATGTATATATAAAAACTGTTAGATTGACAATGATGAAAGCCAATTAAATAATTCCACATATGTTATGAATACTGTTGTATATTAAGAGAAAAAGGGGAAGAGAGGGTGGGTGAGTGTTAGTGTGTATGTTTGTGTGTGTGTGTGTGTGTGTGTGTGTGTGTGTGTGTGTGTGTGCACCCACACGTGTTGCTGTTGCAACACACGCAATACTAAACATTGATCATGGTGAAAAGCGTGCTCCTTGATAGCTGCTGTCACTTGGCATTTCGATTGATTCCGAACGCATTGTTGTTTCGCAAGTATTGTGTGTTTCAAATGTGTGCTACCTATTTTCTTTCTTTTTCATTAGACCAAACTGAGCCACACCAATGCGTGGTCGAGTAAAGCTAGTTATTGAAATGGATATGAGATTAATATAAATATTTTTTGTTTACTCATTTTTTTAATCTTTACATAGTAAAATAGGTATGTATCTGAGCACTTTTCAAATTTTACAATAATATTTGGGAATATTTTTTTCAACGTTTCAAAGCGATTCATTTTCTTTTTCAAATTTGCCAAAAAGTAAACATTTGCATTGCTTCGTTACACATTCCTTGAAAGGACGATTTATTTTTATTTCCATTCTTATTGTTTATTTACGGCAATAATATTGTGTTTGATGTCATTTGATTGGATGAATAATAAAATCTACATTTATCGATATACAAATATTTCTAGTCCATAAAAAATCTTCTTTAGTAAAAAATGTGATATTTTTTTTTACATTTGCTGTATGAAAATTGAGTTATTTAGGTATATTATACAGTCACAAGATAACAAAAGGACTTATGTAATAAAAACCTTTTGATATTCCCTAAACATACAAGATTACAAATACAATGCTTCAAATAATGTTTAAAATGACTCACAGCAATACCAAACCAATTTTTAACGGAGAAATTCATCGTCATACTCGAGGACATAATTAAGTACATGTGGAGCCGATAAATACAACAATGTTTGGAGTAAGGTCCTTGCAATATATTTCCTATGCCCAAATTAAACAGCTGCCTGACATGTATAAAATAGAACCCATTCAGGGATGCAAAATCGATGAACTGAAAAAATACTTTATGGAATGAAATATGCGTGTTTATATAGTGATTGTTTATGATATATCGCTCACTCATTTCAAGAACGTCATAAATCAAAAATCGTCAATTTTCAGTTGTGCATATTTTCGGAATGCCCAGAATATGTACTATATCCCAGCAAAGGAGACATATTTTTAACTTGATATTTATCCGCTACAGGGCAGAAAATGTTGTTTTTGCATTTTGAAGAAAAGGTATTGTTTTATTTATTTTATTATTGTAAGTTATTTTTCAAATGGAGAAAAAACCTTCAGGTTTAACCTAAAAATATCTGTTGCACAGTAAAAAGTTCAATAAGTGGCTTGATATTTATTTTTAATAAATTGTATTATATTTTTAAACTTTAAAAGCGTTCTCCTGAAAAATCAAGTTTTTTGATTTATGACGTTATTGAAAAGAGTGAGCGATATGCGTGTTTGAATAGTGATTGGTTATATTTTCTTATTTGTTTCCTTTAAACGCGCTTCTTACCTTATGTTTTTTTATATGCCTATTTACTATACCCGTTTACTGTTTTATATTTTACATTTGGCCCTGTGTTATTTTTGATTATTTTTTTTATCTTTTTTTACTTTCTTATTTGTGTTTCAGTTTTGTTAACCGTAATCCCAAAATGAGTAATGGAAATTACTCATCGGGAATATTATTTATGTGACTTTTTTATGTATTTTTTTATTTTGATTTATTGTTATTATTTAATATGGTTTCAAAGTTTTTTTTATAATTTGTATAATTTTCAAGACATTTTTACTTTTACAATCTTAAAATTAATAACGCAATTCTCCACAGTAAAGAGACTTAGATCTTGTGCTTGGAGAGGGACTTTATATTTTTTAAAAATTAAAAAATAAATAAATTGCTTCAGTTTAATTTTTTTAGTGACATCAATACTTTTCTATTATATTATATCCTCATTTTATTGAATAAAGTCATAAATAGTTTTCACTTCTCATTTTTCAGGTAGCAACCTGTTGGTAATAAATTACTGTTTTTTTTTAAATACCAAACGTCAGAAATACTGTTTTAACAAAAAATACCAGAAGAAAAATGACCTTTCACCTGAATTCCAAATAAAAACGTCTTTTAAACGATGCCGAAAAAACAAAAAACAAAAGTAATAAATTTGAAACTTTTTTCAATACAACGCATCGCATGTTTTCAATACACGCAACGGATATATTTTATCCCCTAAAAGAATTATAGAATTATTGTTGTTGAATGAGTTAACTTTGTAACGGAAGGCGTTAACTTTAAAAGTCTTTATTTTTATCCATACACCTTCGTAATATATAACAAACTTACCACATTTTGTAAGAAAAAATATATAAGAGTGATCATTCAATACATGAATAAAAAAAATATTTAAAGAATGCTTCTGACTTAGCACGACCAAATTAATCAGAACTTAAAAACTGTTTGTGTATTTATTTTTTATTTGTTAATGTTATAAATAACCCGCAAAGCTTCTATTTGTAATAGATTTAAGTTTTATACTGATATTTATTGGAAGAACTGCATTTTATATAATAAAACAAAAATTTAATGTATAGTGTTCTCCTCTTTTACAGTATTTCATTATTAATATGCAAGTAATTTTTAAATATTTATTTAAAAACTTTTTTTTAACAGAATACGTTCCTTTGTATTTTATATTAACGTCTTATTGCTACGAGCAAATCTTTTAGGACAAAGTTCAAAATTTATACTGGTGTTTTATGTGTTTTTTTTTTGTTTTTATAGTATTTTTTAGATTGTTCTTTTATTTATCTGGTTACCGTGCTGGAGGTCCCAGGTTCGATTCCTAGAGGGGTAAAAAATTTATATAGGTGATTTTCACTGTAATATTTATTTAATTTATAATCATCCTGGACTGGTACCTGAACCACAGGACTGATCACCTTGCATGCACGCAATTAACGATCAAGATAGCACTGCGTGGATTCACATGGAGTGCCTTATGCACCATTAGGTGCGAATAAGAGTAAAAAGAAAAATAATATTTTTATGTGTGTGTTTATAGTACATATGATACTAATGAACTTTGTCTCTATCGCTGCGAATATAAATATGATTGATAAATATTAGTATCCATCGCAGTGTAATATTTGTAACAAGAGACTCGGTCCGAAAGTGTTGTCAAAACAATTTTAGAAATAAAATGCTACCAACTTAAAACCAACTTTTAATGAGCCATCCATGTCGGTTAACTCGACAAAGCGGATTTCAATATTAAATTCAAATCTATGTACATAATTTGTATGTACTTTTAAAGTTCAACAGAAATTTCTTCGCTTCGTTGTCTTTTCATCATTGTACTTATCTTATGATCTGAACCTTCTTAGGATTATGTAAATACATATCTATAGCATTTTAAATCTGAAAATTTAAGCTAACATGACCGTTTTGTGATTTGAAATAATTTTGTTTCTTTCATCTTTGATTTTTGGTGGGGTCAGTTAAATTTTCTGACATGGTAATTTAAAAAAATACAAATTATTGTTATTTATTATTTTATTCTTTAGTTCTAAAGATAAAAGTGATGCTATTTATATTTCGCATAGCATGTATAAAATTATTTTAATTTATTGTAGGCGGTATAAAATAATTATGGATTTAAACTAAATAAGAAGAAGAATGTTTGCAAAGACAGAGTGGTGTGGCGTTCTATTCTTTCTGCCTACCCTTGCGGGGAAGCGGTGTGATGGTTAGTTAGTTAGTTAGTTTTTATATATATTTAAAAAAATAATAATACAAATATATATATTTATAAATATATATATATATATATATATATATATATATATATATATATATATATATATATATATATATATATATATATATATATATATATATATATATATATATATATATATATATATATATATATATATATATATATATATATATATATATATATACATATATTTATTTATATATATATATTAATATATATATACATATATATATATATATATATATATATATATGTATATATATATATATATATATATATATATATATATATATATATATATATATATATATATATATATATATATATATATATATATATATATATATATATATATATATATATATATATATATATATATATATATATATATATATATAACATATATTTATATATATATATTTATATATATACATATATATATATATTTATATATATATATATATATATATATATATATATATATATATATATATATATATATATATATATATATATATATATATATATATATATATATATAAATAATATCTGTCACACATTTTCTAATCTAACCTATCCCTACCTAACCTAACCTAACCCCGACACAAATCTAGTCCCTAACGTATCTCTACAATTCGTTAGTTATTTTCAGTGCGTGTCCATATAATTCAAGTAAATTAACACAATTACGGTACGTGAATGTATGTTAGTCAGCCGTTAGATTAGCATTATTTTGAAAGCTTTTGGGTTCCAAATTTGAATACGTAATTCTTTTATTATTTTGTGCAGCACATTTGCTTTGTGTGTTAAATTTAGTTACTACTTTTTATTACTACCTTTACGAATTTCCATTTTCCAGGATCGTGGGTGTACTGGCAAAAAACGTTAATTTATTGTAACTGCCTCCGTAGTGTAATGGTCAGCGTGTTTAGCTACCGTGCTGGAGGTCCCGGGTTCGATTCCAAGCGTGGATTAAAATAAATATTAGTGATTTTACACTGTCATTTATTTAATATTACCCTGGACTGGTTCCTGAAGTGCAATAGTGATCACCTTGCCTTCATGTAAGTAATGATTAAGATAACACTGCGTCGATACAGTGCCCTATGCACCATTGAAAGTAAGTAAGTAAAACTGCAGACAGTTGTTAGAATTCCATATTGAATTGTTGGGCTATTAATATATTCAAAATCAAACACGGTTATTGGATTGAATTCTACTTTTATTTACATATACATGATAATATATGTGACACGTTTTGTCTTATTAAGACATATTCAAGCACTCTATGCGTTTGATAATGTGTCATTATCATATATGTTTATGTAAATAAAAGTAGAATTCAATCCAATAACCGTGTTTAATTTTGGATATATTACCCAACAAAAAAAGTTCATATATGTATATGTAAATTAAAGTAGAATTCAATCCAATAACCGTGTTTAATTTTAGATATATTACCCAACAAAAAAAGTTAGCTGGAAAATATGCAAATTTGACATAATGATGCATATTATAAAGTTTTCAACGATCTTTAAACTGGCAAAATACGCTAAGTAAATTCAACTTTAAGTTTAATAGCGGGTATTTTATTCAGGCTAAAAGCTTTAAATAACAAGGATTATTAACAGGGATTTGAGAGTTAACGTTTTCTTACAGTATACCCACGATATGTAGGTTGTCGATTATAATACGTTTATCCTAATATTATATTAATTTAAAATAACTACTTTCAGTAACCAATTTTAAGTTACTTGTTTTAATTTTATGATTTTCTTATATAGCTTAATAACGTAATAAAATGGATCTAAACATTATTTATCACGCGATTCTAAATTTAAATTAGATTACTTCTATTTAAGGAACACCACATTTGATTTGACTTAAAAATTACTTTATTTTAATCTTAATGTATGGAAGGGAAGCATAGAGTTGGCAAAAGAAGACTGTAAGTAGGCTGAATGCAGTCGAAATGCAATATTTCAGCTGACAAATGTGCGGTAAAACGATGTATGATAGATGTTCGCATTTTTGATAAAATTAAGAAAAATGTGTTGAAATTGGGCATGGGAAACAAACGAGTAAAGAAATAATAGTAAAAAAAATATGAAACTAATGTAATTGGTAATAGAAGCAAAGGAAGACCGAGGAAAGCATTATTTTTGCTTATCATACATAACATGTACAATAAAACATATAAGTATGGGAAAAACCAAATGTTTAATTGCAAATATTAAGGCCAACAGTTTTATGAGTAATGGGGACTTTTCCATATTATTTTATTTTATTTTTACATATCGCTCACTCCTTTCAACAACGTCATATATCAAAAATCGTCAATTTTTAGTTGTACATATTTTCGGAATGCCAAGAAAATGTACTATATTCCAGCAAAAGTGGCATATTTTTAACTTAATATTTACCCGCTACAGGGCGAAAGTGTAGTTTTTGCATTTTGAAGAAAAGGTATTGTTTAATTATTTTTTTAAATAAACTGAAAATTTTTCAAATGGAGAAAAAAACCTTCAGGTTTTGCCTAAAAAGATCTGTTGCACAGTAAAAAGTTCAATAAGTGGCTTGATATTTATTTTTATTATATTTTATATTATTTTTAAATTTTAAAAACGATCTCTTGAAAAATCAAGTTTTTTTATAAATGACGTATTTGAAAGGAGTGAGCGATATGTAAGTTTAAAAAATACATACAATTTAGTAGACCCTAAAAGTCAGTGTTTTATTTTAAAATATTAAATAAAAGCACACTTTTTGACATTACAATACATGTAGATGAAGAAGAAAATGGATACGTTGGTAGAGTCTGGGCATTTAAATGTATAAAATAACTTCCAAGCGGAGATAATCCAGATTTGCGAACCACTATTTGGAAACACTAAAAATGTTGCAAAGCTTTTTTAACTTTTTCATCGAATTAAAGCCCATTGTAGATGAACGATGGTGTCATACTAGGCAAACACAGCAAGGTGTGACTTTTTCCCATAAATTTATTTTTAATTCAGACGTGACTATAGGTGTATGTACATATATTTACGTGCATAAAGGTCCCCATACACGCCTGTGAAGCATGCGAGCCAATGAATAATTTAGACGCACAATACATTAAATTGTAAAATTTATAGTTGGGTAACGTCACCCATGTTAGACAGCCACCCTTTTAAAAACAGTAAAAAATGTCCCAATATACCTTAATATTATTTATTTATAACAACATGTCATTCTACAAAGTTAATGTCGAATTAATAAATAATGTTAGTTAGTTTCTTAGTGTATGATAAAATATATAAATGAATAAATAAATTCGTGATTCGACCGTACAATACGTTTCCTAAACCCGTTCTATGACAGAATTATTTAGTACTTTATAAAAATGGGATTATGAAGACCTAAATATTATAATATGGTCGTACAATGGGCACTTTCATATTATCCAGGTATCCAATAATGGTGCTCTTATCCTGCCATTAAGTGGAACTCCAGGAATAGGTGTCTACAGCTGGGAAATCCCACAGCTTAAAAACCCTTTTTTACTACTGGAGCTTTTTTACAAACCCACTAGTAAAAACGTAATAAATTCTAAAACCCTTTCAAAATGTATCCAATAATTTCATCCATAATCTTCATTTATAAATTTTATTTAACTCAACGTACTGCTCCATTCAATTCATGCTTAATTGTGTTTGAAATTAAACCCTTTAAAGAAAATTCTTTACACTAAACATATCTCCCATACTAAAAATACCTCGATCTAGTTAAAATAACCATATTCTCTGATTTATCTTAACAATGACATCTGAGCATAGATGAAGAAGAATATGGAAGTCCAAGTAATTGCAGGGCGTATGACCTGTCATATGTGGTTTAAGTGAAGATTCACCATTCTATCCACGATTGACAACCACACCATTAATTTCTTTGGAAATCATATAATTCACATGTCGTTTCATGTGTTAGTTTGCGGTGTATATATCTATTAATGATACTATACTGCAGTTTCCTATAGTTTTTAATTTTTATTATATGTATTTATAAAAAAAACATATTCTTTATATGTATGTATTTGAGTTACTTCAAAAATATATGTAGGTAGGTAACAAAATACACTGTAATACACACATCCAACGTGAAATAAACATTTAATTAATTGATTCGGCAGTCCCTTGGTAGTAATATCTATCCATTTTTTATTCAAGTTTTAATTGGTGAATCCCACTATTTCTTAAAATCTATTGTGACACGCATCATTGAAACACGTATCACAAAATATTTTACGAAAAAGTTGTATTTACCAAGTAAAAATAAATTTAAAAAATTCACATTTTTGTAAGTCATATAAAATAAATATAAACAAAAACAATAATAATTCAAATTAAACCACAAAGTTCATGGCATTGTGTCGAAAAGCTTTAGGGTGGCTCTGTCGACATACATATAATGACAAATATTGGTTTGGGTACGTTCTAAACAAGTGGCTAACCCTTGTCATAATAATTAAACTACACTCATACATAACCGCAAATCCACCCCTAAAAAGGTTGCTAATTATTTAAAACAACACCCTAATAAGGCGTTTGCGTAGGAACTTTCTTGGGTTATGATTAATAAAAAGGTGTAAGGGTTGGGGGTAATTTGCGCTTTGTCTAGTTCATCTGGTGAGATGAAACGCTATGGTAATTTTTCAAACTAATTTATTCACAAAATCATCAGTTTAACTAGAGCCTTAAATTTAATCCAGAATTAACATCATATATTATGTATAGATCTGGCGATTAATTTTGTTGAACTCAATTTTAATATATTCATATATATTTAATGTTAAAATCAAACACTGATTTTTGATAAATTTTGTTTATTAAAAGCATTGATAACTTTATGGTATGGTAATATAACACTCTTTTATCATTCATCCACATTCGTTCACATTGTGTAATACCACTCTTAGAAAAGTGGTATTACACAAACTGAACGATGAATGGTAAGGAGAGAGATAATGATTTTTGAGTATACTAAATTGTATTTTATTGTTTAAAAAAAACACATTAAAAAAATTGTGACAATTGTTTTAAAATTCTAAAACAAGGCGAAACAATTCACAAAATCAATTTTTTGTGTGGTTTTTTAACAATAAAATACAATTTGGTAGACTCAAAAAATCAGTGTTTGATTTTAATATTTGATAAATAAATCATATATTATATCGAAAAGAATGTATGGGGTTGACAAAAAGGATGAGAGTAGACTGAGTGTAGTCGAAATGCAATCTCTCAGATGAATGTGCGGTAATACGATGTGTGATAGATGTTCGAATGGAGAAATAAGGAAAGAATTCAAAAGATAAGCGTTTTCGATAAAATTAAGAATGGTGTGTTGAGATAGTTTGGACATGTGGAACGAATGAGTGAGGAAAGAAGTTATGAGGTAAATGTGGTTGGGAAAAGGAGCGGAGGAAGACTGAGATAAACTTGGCACGATCAGATTTATTAAATACTTGAAAGCGGTCTGGTCAGAAGTCGGTATAATCGATGGGTATGTATGAGGATTTGCATGAATTTTGAAGAGCCAATCTCTGCCTACCCCTGCAGAAAGCATCATGATTGTTAGATTATTAGTTAGGGATGTATAAAAAAAATACTATTATTTTTGCTATGTAAATTTTTGATAGTACGGGAAAGGTGCGTTTAATTATATATATTTTTTAAAACTACACACTCAGCGAAAAAATTCAACAAATTTAGAATTTTAGACTTTAAAAAAGACAATTGTTTATGAAAAGCTTTTTTATATCAGTTAAAAAGCTGCTTTTCTACTACCTACCTAGATTTAAAAGTACGAGCTCGCCTCTGCCTAGTAATATATGGTTTGGTTTAGTTCAAAACTTGTGGTGCAAATAAATACCGACATCCTGCATAATACCCATGACTATCTGCCTTACGACGGATCTGGAGAAATTACCATATATATAGTTTTAGAATCAGACCCGGATAAAGAAATTATCATAAATAAATTGGTCATTATTTATTGCGAATTTTCTAATTCAGTGTAGTTTATAGGAAGATAATGTAAATTGTATATTTTTTCGTTATTTTTTTACCCTGTTAATCCAACATAGACTGCGTTTTTCTTTTCCCCGTTGATTTGTATTTGTGATCTGTATTTTTGTAGCATATATTTTGTAATTTAATATTGTTTTTAAATAAGTTGATATGGTCTTCTGCATAAAAATCCAATAAAAAAATCTTGCCAATTGATTTGGCATTCACTTTTTGGTAATAAATATTCATTTTTATTTAAGTTTTACTTACTATTTTTTGACATCTCATCAAAGATGAAGAAGAATATGGAAGTCTGGGCATTTACGGGGCTGACGACCGTCATAGGCTAGTTTAAGTGAGCACTTTACACACGTGTAACAGTAACGTTAAGTTTTCTTTTTGCCAATTTGTACACTGACTTTTCAATTTACTTTTTAATTTAAATATAACTTGGTAAATATCACTATTTTTTAAAATCTATTGTGACGTATTTCGATGCATTTCGCATCATAAGCTGTATATATGGTAAATGTATATCGAAACTTGTGTCACAGTAGATTTTAATAAATGCTTGTTTAATCAACGAATACATGAATATAAAATTAATTACAACATTTTGAGTGTGTCGAAATACTTGTTCACAAAATTTGGATTATCTCCAATTACAGGAGTTATTTTCATATTATTTTTGACATCTCATCAAAGATGAAGAAGAATATGGAAGTCCGGGCATTTACGGGGCTGACGACCGTCATAGGCTGGTTTATGTGATCACTTTACACACGTGTAACATTCACCAATTCTACCCATTATTGACAACCACACTACTCAAATTCTTGGAAGTTCTGTATATATGAACCAATTTAGAAACCTTGTTCTTGAATCACTAGAACTTCACTAGAGACATCTATTGGTGAGATGTAAAGAAGCTTTTTACTAAGCAGAAACTAAAGTAAAGTGATCACTTACACCAGCCTATGACGGTCGTCAGCCCCGTAAATGCCCAGACTTCCATATTCTTCTTCATCTTTGATGAGATGTCAAAAATAATATAAAATTAATTAATTAAATAATTTATCTTGCATCCTTGTGAATACCTGTGTTATTAAGAAAATATATTTCTTCAGTTTTTTATTACTAGATTCAGCAGTCACTTTGTGATAACATGTATACATTTTCAATTTAAATTTAATTTGGCAAATAACCGTTTTTCTTATTAGAGATATTTGGTAGGAAATGGTGGTATTTAAAATGAAAATATATCGTTTTCGGTAGCCGAGATAATTCATTAAAATACGATAAAATCTCACATGGCCTACGCGAGGAGCCACTAATAAAGATATAATGAAATAATCTGACTCCCACGCCTCGTTTGGTGGGCATAAATGATTTAAAAACTCCGGAATAATTAAATCCTAGTTTTGGATGTAAAGCCGTTTAAGATATAAAATAGCGAAACGGAAAAAAACAATTTCAGGAAAATATTTTCATTTTAAACCTTTTCATAAAGGATTACGATTTAAAAATATAATACAAGTAAGGCTACATACGTTTAAGCTACAGAACTTTTGAAAAGCGTTTCTTATTAAAATAATTTTATAAATGTTTTGAAAATAAGCATGAAAATTAAATTTTATTTTGAAAAATAAACAATATTCTTGTAAAGTGAAATGGTTAGAACGCCGTAGCTATAGTGCTGAGAGTTCCAGGTTCAATTACCTGAGGGATCATAATAAAGAAAAGTAATTTTTTCTTTCATAATTATTTAATATAGTTTTTTTTTTTAAATTAACATAGATGAAGAAGAAGATGAATATACAGGGCTTATGAACTTTCATAGGCTGGTTAATTGATCACTTTAGACACGTGCAAAATTTGTCATTCTTCCCATTATTAACAACCACATTACATATTTGTGTACTAGTATTTTGGAACCACTCAAAATGTTGTATATTATAAAATTTTATTTTAAAATATAATAAATAATAATAATATTAAATTTGGATAACTTATATAGAGCCATTTTTGTAAAATAATACCTCAAGGGCGCTTCACTGTGAATGAATTGGGGAAAATATTATGGTGGATACTATTTAGTAAACAAATGTGTTTATAGTCTTTTTCTAAAGATCATCTCACTCTCACTGTTTCTAACCATTGGTGGAAGAGCATTCCACGCCGTCGGTCCCGCAACAGCAAAGGCACGCTCGCCAAACTTAGTGCGCTGGTTGCAAGCTGGTAAGATCACTTTGCCCATTGCAGGGATAATCTAATGTGGGCCAAACAGGAACTTCTCAGCATTTGCTTAATGCTGGAAGGTCTCTGTTCCCAAGACTGCGTTGTTTGGATGGACTCGTAGGTTTGATGCATAAGATTGATCACCTTGCCTTCGTGCAATTAGAGATCAAGATAATATTACGTCGATATGATATATTAGAGTGTAAAATTACTGATATTTATTTTCACCCCATTCCCCTGGACCTCCAGTACAGTAGCTATACACGCTAACCATAACACCGAGGAGGCGGACGCTATAATAATAATAATAAAACAACTATGCCTAATGGATGTCCGCCTCCGTAGTGTTATGGTCAGCACGCTCGGACATCATTCTGACATTCAAGTTTCGATTCCCAATTGGAGAGTCAATTAAATATGAGTGTTTTTTTCACTGTAATATTTATTCAATATTACCCTGGACTGGTACCCGATGCAGAGGGATGATCACCTTTTCCTCATGTGTTAACGATCAAGATAACACTGCGTTTGTTTGATGCAGTGCCCTATGCACCATCGAGGTGCTGATAAGGGTTCGAAGAAGATACATAATCGTGATTTCAGAAAAAATGTCCAGATGTATTCATTCAAATAATAAAAAAAAATCCCGTTTACAAATACAGATGAATTGAATCTAGCCATATGACACTTAACCCTTTTGTAGGTACACTCCCATCAGCACTGGGTTAAATCTCTACACACACTGGCGACATGACACAAAATTAGATTTGCAGCAAATTGTCACATCTCGCTTGTGGGAATTCACCCAATACATTTGTGGAGGTCTTCACCAAAACGTTACGATCCTATTATAAATGATTTTAAGTAATCATGAATTCTAGCTTGTAAAATTGTTTCGGTGCGATTTAATGATTTCATATTGGTTAAACAACGGATTGGTCACGTTTTATCGCAACTTTAATTAAGATTTGGATAGAAAACAGTAGACAGAACAGATTTTCATTTAAAGGATTTTGACGTGCAATATTGGAAATGTAACTTTTTGGTGAGGACCTCCACATTTATTGTAACACGCTTTTAACATGTCCATTGTGTGATAATATAATTGAGTCATGTTCGCTATTTCCAATTTCGATTTAACATCGAATTTCGCATAATCGATTCAAATATTCGTCATCATAATTAGGAGCTAATATGTATAATGGACAAAATGACCAACGTCACAAAAGTGTATGAGTGATCACTTAAACCAGACGAATGCCAGGTCGTAAGCCCTAAGATGCTGAGAGTTAAATTTTCTTTAGTATATTAAAGGCGGTGGATTCTTCGTCTCAACTTGAGATGACTATAATGTATGTTTGTGAGCGCGTGTATATATATATATATATATATATATATATATATATATATATATATATATATATATATATATATATATATATATATATATATATATATATATATATATATATATATATATATATATATATATATATATATATATATATATATATATATATATATATATATATATATATATTATATATATATATATATATATATATATATACACATAAATATATTTCATTCTTCTTTTGCCAACTCCATATTTTACTAAAGTTTTTTTTATTAAAGTATTACTTGGTAAATACCACTATTTTTTTAAAATTTATTTTGACAGATGTTTCGATGCATTTCGCTACATTTTAAAACACGTGTCACAATATATTTTAAGAAATAGTGATATTAACCAAGTAAAACTTAATTCAAAATGGATAGATATTGCCACAAGGTGACTACCGATTCAATTAATCCACATTTTACTTACCAAAGGTTGGAACCAGGATTCCATTGCGTACTGCTAGTTTAGCTTTCGTTTATAGGGTATACTGTATGGTATATTATCGATCGCTCCTTTCAACAGCGTCATATACCAAAAATCGACAATTTTCAGATGTGCATGTTTTCGAAATGCCCAAAAAATGTACTATATCCCAGCAAAAGTGGGATATTTTAAATTTAACATTTACCCGCTACAGGGCAGAAAGTGTTGTTTTCGCATTTTGAAGAAAAGGTATCGTTTCATTATTTTTTTTAATGAACTTAATATTTTTCAGATGGAGAAAAAACATTCAGGTTTTACCTAAAAAGATCTGTTGCACAGTAAAAAGTTCAATAAGTGACTTGATATTTATTTTTAATACATTATATTATATTTTTAAACTTTAAGAACGATCTCCTGAAAAATCTTTTTTTTGACGTTTATGACGTTGTTGAAAGGAGTGAGCGATATGTATAATTCCTCTGGCCTAATGTAAGACCATGGGAATAAATTAATTGGCCCGATTACAAAGGCAGGTATTACGTAGTATAATTTACTATATGTGTACATATATTATGCATACATGTGTGTTAATAATCTCTCTCTTGGGATAATGTGTTTACGTAATTGAATTATGAAGTACCCATAACTTGAGTTATCTGGACTAGACGCGTAGCTAAGTGGAATAATTATTGGTCATAAAGGGTAGCTGTCAATATTAGAGAAGAAAATTGTGTCCACAGTTTTGAAAAAGAATTTATCATAGACATTATTTTTTATTATTTTTTGACATCTCATCAAAGGTAAAGAAGAATATAGAAGTCTGGGCATTTATGGGGCTGACGACCGTCATAGGCTGGTTTAATTAATCACTTTACACACGTGTGACATTCACCAATTATACCCATTACAGATGTCAAAAATAATATGAAAAATAACTCCTATAATTGAAGATAATCCAGATTTGTGTTTTGACACCCTCAAAATGATGTAGACATTATTTTACATAAATTGATTCGGCAGTCACTTATTGGTAATATCCATCTATTTTTAATTAAGTTAACTGACTAAACAACTAACTAACAATCACGCCGCTTCCCGCAGGGGTAGGCAGAGAGAATAGAACGCCACACCACTCTGTCTTTGCAAACATTCTTCGCCTCTTCCACGTTCATGCATCTCCTCATACATACTCGCCGATTGATTAATTTAAAAAAAAAAATTATCATCGATTATCATTATTATTATTATCGATTAATTTAAGTTTTACTTGGTAAATGCCACTATTTTCTTACAATCTATTGTGTCACGTGTTTCGATGCATTCCGTATTGATTGAAAGAGATGACTTAAATTAAATTTGCACAATTTTTCATTTGAACAATATTGTAACATAAACTTGATTTACGACATTTTGAGTGTGTCCAAATAATTGTTCATAAATCTTAGTTATCTCCGATTAGGAGTTAAAATTATTTTTTGACATCACAAAAAAGATCAATAAGGATATGGAGGTCTTGGCATTTACAAGGCTTACGATCGTTAAGAACACAAGAACAAATTTATAAGACAAATGAAGCTAGAAAAATGAGTAGAGGAAGACCGGGGAAAACTTGGTATGATCAGGTATATCAATTTAAAAAATTCCATACTCATTTTATTCAATATTACCCTGGACTGGTACCTGAAGCGGAGGGCTGATCACCTTTCCTTCATGTGTAAACGATCAAGATAACACCGCATTTATATGACGCAGTGCCCTATGCACCATTGAGGTGCGGATAAGGGTTTTATTATTATTATTATTATATACTCATTTTATGTTTGTAATACGGTATAGAGTGATTTCGTAACAGCGCTTTTTTCTGCGTAATAGGAATATATGGTAAGTATAAATTACCATTTTCTTTCAGACATACATGTCGACATGTTCTTTTATGGTTACATACTCGTGTGCTCATTGTTGATACATGTGCAGTCTACTGTGTGACTAGGGCTTCCTACGTTCGCATTCCAAATAAAGGTTTCATGTGTCAATTGTGTTAGCATCCCTCATGCCAAATAAATCTCGCTTAATAGGGGCAGGTTTTGGGTTTTTACCCTTTCAAAAGTATCTCTACTAAAGTATTCCAATGAAACTTGACCTAACATATATATCTCGTCATATACATAATTCGCCGCCTTCGTAGTGTAATGGTCAGCATGCTCGCCTACCGTTCTGGAGGTCCCGGGTTCGATTCCCAGGGGGGTTTAATAAATATAAGTGATTTTTTCACTCTAATATTTATTCAATATTACACTGGACTGGTACCTGAAGTTGAGGGCTGATCACCTTTCCTTCGTGTCGTAATCGATCGAGATAACACTGCGTTTATGTGAAGCAGTGCCCTATGCACCATTGGGGTGCGGTAAGGGATTAATTATTATTATTATACATAATTAAATTATTCAATAATATAAATAATCAAATAAATTATTATAATTAATTGAAATTGTCCGCCTCCGTAGTGTAATAGTCAGCTCGCTCGGCTACCGTTCTGGAAGTGCCGGGTTCGATTCCCAGGGGGGGGGGTCAAATAAATAAAAGTGATTTTTTCACTCTAATATTAATTCAATATTACCCTGGACTGGTACCTGAAGTAGGGGGCTGATCACCTTTCTTTCATGTGTTAACGATCAAGATAACACTGCGTTTATATGATGCAGTGCCCTATACACCATTGGGGTGCAAATAAGTGTAAAAATATAAATTATCTAGAAGCTTACAATACATATGTATGTTTAAAACTGTATTTTTACCCAAAGAAAAAGTGGTGGACGTTCTGTCTGCCTACCCCTGCGGGGAAGCAGCGATATGGTTAGTAAGCTATTGCATTGACTATAATTGTTGACTTTAATGTCTTTATATAAACAATCAAGAAGCCAACAATATTTGATTTATGTTTAGAAGTCTATTTTTACGAAAAAAGGAAGCGTGGTTTGGCGTTCTATTCTCTCTGCTTATCCCTGCAGGGAAGCGGTTAGGTGGTTAGTTAGCTAGTGTTTTGACTAAAATTGTAAACATCAATATCTTTAGTTAAATAATCTAGAAGTTTTAATGACTTATTTATTATATATTTAAAATGTTACTTTGTTTTAAAAACACTATAAATATTTTATAATAACTTAATTATAATGTCCACTGGTTTCGAAGCTAACCGCTTCTTTATCAAGACTGATTAATACTAATTATTTTTTGTAAAATCAGTATTAATCAGTCTTGATAAAGAAGCGGTTAGCTTTGAAACCGGAAGACATTAAATATATGTTATAATAAAATATTTATAGTGATATTAAAAAAGTTACATTTTAATTGTAAAGTGGAGAAGTTAGTGCTTCAAATACAAATTAAACTTATTTATTCATTTATTTAATGGAAAACCAAAAGCATATTTACAAAAAAAATATAAAAATAACAAAATAACAAAAATTTTAATTCCAAATACAGGTTTTCACTCAAAAGTAATAAAAAAACTGTCTGGTAAGTAATTTTAGTATTACATATGTTTAAAAGTGTATTTTTACTCTCAGAACTATAACTTCCGTAATTCTTTCAGTGTTCGACTGAAAACTGAAAACAATTCCCGAGCCCTGGGGGAAATGTGTACACATGGAAGCTTGAATTGTTAAAATTCAATACCCCGTTTCAAGAGAAACCTACGTCGTCTATAAAAGCCTTCTCTAAATGACAATTCGCTACTCGTATCAGATTTATACATAGACTGAAAGATCATATCATAATATATGGTATTATACATATTTCATACACATAGAGTGGTATTCGTCTCAAATTTGAATGTTTCATGGTATTTTTAACGTAATTTATATAAATATTTATATAATTTTTATTAACATGGGTACTATAATGTTTCATATTATTTTTTTGCCATCTCAACATAGATGAAGAAGAAAATGTGAAATGTGTCTCTAGTGAATTCAAGCACCATGATTCGAATTTGAACTATATATACATAGAAGCTCCAAGAATTTGAGTACTGTGGTTGTCAATCATGGGTAGAAGGTAGAACTGGTGAATGTTACACGTGTGTAGAGTGATCATTTAAACCAGCCTATGACGGTCGTAAGCCTCGTAAACGCCCAGACTTGATATCTGTTGAGATGTCAAAAAATTGTATAAAAAATAACTCCTAATTGGAGATAATCCAGTTTTGTGAACAAGTATTTACACACGCTTAAAATGTTTTTTTAATAAAAAAAATATATAATTGAATTTCAATGATAGACATTTCTAATTTTGAAAATTATGAAATAAGTTACGCTGTTATACGCCGTGCTATCCCATAAAAAGACTAAGCTCTTGTGCTTGGAGAGGAACTTACATTTATTATTTATTGTTAATGTTTGTGAGTGATATAATTTATTTTTATTATTACTATAACTATTTTTTGTGTATATATTTATCAATATAAGGTTTTTCTAAGCGTTTCGTGTCTTAAATTTTTTCACATCTGTAGGAACGTTATTAAAGTATTTCGTTTCCAAATAGTGATAAATACATTCTGTTGGAATTGTTAGGTATTGCATTTTAATATATGTTTTACTTGGTAAATACCACTTTTCCTCAAAATCTATTGTGAGGCATGTTTTATTTTAAGAAATAGTTAAATACCGAGAAAATGTTCATTCAATATGGACAGATTTTACCACAAAGTGACAGCCGAATCAATCAATAAAATTACTTATTTTGAAGTGAAGTTTTCATAAGACCTTTTTTAAAATAATTTATATCAGTAAAAATAAGGGTTGATTATCTTTAGTTTCTTTCACTCTCATAAATTAAAATTATTACACCTTGTTCCATATAAAGGCCAAATTATGAATTATCTTGAAAATTAAGAAATCCAAAAAAACCTGAATTGTAATAATAATTTATTAAATAATATATTGTTTCAAAATTCTTCACCATTGCTTTCCATTTTTCCTTTGTTTTCAAACTCCGTCCCTTGACTAACCCCTACCCCTTACTTTCCCCTCTCCTTATTTATGGAACAATTTTATATTTTATATTTTAGTTACTATACAGACCTGAATGATGGAAGTTTAACTTCTGAAACATGTAGTCTATAATAAAACTCAAGTGGTAAAAAACGAAGTGTTTTCTTTAATCATTGTAACATGTCTTACCACAAAGTTAATGCCGAAACAATAAATAAAATATTTAGTTTCTTTTGTAAAAATATGCATCCATTAGTATTGCTACTAGAACTCCATCGTGTACTGCTAGCTTTCACTGATGGGCTTTTGAAAGCCGAACAGCGTCATGAATAATTTCGTAAAAGGTCAAAATATATTAATTTCCCTGCATGATTTGAGCAGTACTACATCCTGTGATACGAGGGGCCTATTGTCGGCAATTCTCGACTCATTTCAGAAATTTTCTTTTTATTAACATGCCTCCTTAAGACTTGCTTTCTTTTATAGCGTGATTTATTACTTTGGCGAAGAATAATCCGCAGGCTGAAAAACGCTTTTAGAGAAGCATTCTTTTGGACTTGAATTCATATAAAAGAATTTCTAAGGTATATTACCGTGCAGTGAGTAAAAGAGGAAAAGTCACAAAATTAAAAATTCCAAAAAACTTTTTCATTTAAGTATGGTCACTATGACAGTTGTGAGTTATGAATTGGTATGAATTTAGGACGCGGCGCGTTATGGAAACATGGAAATAAATAAAAAAACATTTTTTCTGATGCTTTAAAATAAATCCAAAAGTAACTACGAAATTTCACTATTTCAGTTATATACATGACCATATTTGAATGAATCTCATCTGTGTTCAAGACAAAATGGCTTTATACTTCGCAAATTCTCTACCGAGGACAGCTCTATCAACAAAAATTTCCAAATTATCAAAATTACAGCTAACTCACGAAAGCTAAAACAACGCTACCTATTTATAACAACAACATAAGTGCAACTTTTGCTCTTATGTGCTGATTAAGTAAAGTATATTTCATATCATAACATTCAATTAGACTGTATATATTACAAAAATACGAAATGACAGCTGGTAAAGAGTAAAAAAATGGCTTTTACGAAAACTTTGAGCTCTGGTGGAAGGCTAAAAGTGGTATGGAATATTTAAAAAAAAGAGTTTTTTACGTTATGTGCAATCTAAAATGCAACTTTTTAGACCCATTTGTCTTTGATGTGCAAAAGAAGAATTTTGTTCATACATCAACGGCCCACTATAATATATAACGTACATCTTTAAGAAATTAATACATACTGATGGGAGAAAATTTACGAATTTTAGATAAACGTTATGTAGGTAAAGTAACAAATAATGCTTTAACTTACCGAACGTAAAGTGGATGATTATGGAAGCAGAATGGTTAATCTGAAAAAGAAAATAAATATATGATTCAATATCTTTAAAAACCACGATAATTTATTAAATATGGAGAATTAAAGTAAAAGAAAAAAAATGCCAAAATAAATCATAATATTATCACCATTTTACGTGTGGCCTTGCAATAAATAATAAGATTGATTTTGAATAACTGACATAATGCCTTTGTAATAAAATAAAACCACAAGGGTACTTATCTCAGGATGTTGCGTGTATATAGAACAGACAGAAAGATAAATGAAGAGGTATTTAGGTACTTGGTTGTAACAGAAAAAAAAATCGATTACTGATTTTAATTAAGTGAAAGAAAGTTTAGTTAATATGAAAATAACTCCTGTAATTGGAGATAATCCAGATTTTGTGAACAAGTATTTGGACACACTCAAAATGTTGGCGTTTCTCATGAGTGTGATTACAATCCAGGATTCGGACCTGACATACTAATATAAGAGTTTCTGCTTAGTAAAAAGCTTCTTTACATCTCACCAATAGATGTCTCTAGTGAAGTTCTAGTGATTCAAGAACAAGGTTTCTAAATTGGTTCATATTTACAGAACTTCCAAGAATTTGAGTAGTGTGGTTGTCAATAACGGGTAGAATTGGTGAAGTTACACGTGTGTAAACTGATCACTTAAACCAGTCTATGACGGTCGTCAGCCCCGTAAATGCCCAGGCTTCCATATTCGTCTTCATCTTTGATGAGATGTCGAAAAATAATATGAAAATAACTCCTGTAATTGGATATAATCCAGATTTTGTGAACAAGTATTTGGACACAATCAAAATGGTGGAAAGTTGAGTATCTAGTATATACACACTATCAAACAAAAAAAAAACAAAACAAAACTGGTTATAATTTCTCCAGTAAAAATAATGTAGAGAGATTAAGGGTAGAAGAAGCATAGGTAGAAAGAGATCCGTATCATAAAGGAATGGACCAAAATTCAAGATACTAAGAACCCGAGAAAGAAACTGCAGTAACTGAATTATTTCGACATAAATATAATACAATATTGTTATGGGAAAAAGTACTTTTTATTAATTTTCTTTAAAGTTTTATAAATAAGTATTTTGAAACTCAGTGAGGGCACATTATTGTAATTTGTAAATAATACCCTAATTGTCGTAGGCCGGGATAGCAGGTAATAGGTAGTACAGTGTAGGTAAAATCCATCAAAGTACGATACAATCCGTAAAGATTGCTAGTATTCCAAGAGTCGCAGTATTTAAAGAAATAAACCAATGCCGTAGGGGATGCCTAATATATATGGCCAGTATTGTATATAAGTAAATGAAATAAATAAAATAGCAAAATGTTGAGAGGTATTGATTATTGAACCCTAAGATATTTTAGTTTTGCGGTCACCTTTCAAACACAGAGGCCTAAAAAGATGAAATGACCTTTCGCAAGTAAAAACAAAAACATTAAAAACCATTATTGGTAACAGACGACTGACGTCATCCTCGAAATGAAAATGAAAGGAAAACAGTCACCTGGAAAATTGAAAGGCCAAAATATCAAAAAGATAATTACATTACGGCGGGTTCTTTCCCATACAGTTCTCAGCTGAGTAAACAATGCTTTGGGAAAACTTCTGGATGGGATTAAAGTTAATAATATATCAATTTTGTGTGCTATGTAAGTATTCAACTTGCAACAAGAGGATACAAAAAGTAAATGATGTATACATATATGCATAAATATATATATATATATATATATATATATATATATATATATATATATATATATATATATATATATATATATATATATATATATATATATATATATATATATATATAAATATATATAAATATATATAAATATATATATATATATATATATATATATATATATATATATATATATATATATATATATATATATATATATATATATATAAATATATATTTATATATATATATAGATATATATATATATATATATATATATATATATATATATATATATATATATATATATATATATATATATATATACATATATTTATATATATTTATATATATATATATATAATATATATATATATATATATATATATATATATATATATATATATATATATATATATATATATATATATATATATATATATATATATATATATATTTATGTATTCATATATTTATACATATATATATATATATATATATATATATATATATATATATATATATATATATATACATATATTTATATATATATATATATATATATATATATATATATATACATATATACATATATATATATATATATATATATATATATATATATATATATATATATATATATATATATATATATACATTGAAATAAAATATGCAATTTTTGACTTAGATGTGGCTTTAAAAGTAAATTCAACTTAAAATTAAAAAGCGGGTATTTTATTCAGGTTAAATGTTTTAAATAACATGGATTAATCTGACAGGGATTTTAGAGTTTTTTAACGTTTTTTGCCAGTATACTCACGGTATATTCCTTTGACATCTCACGCAGCCGATAGCGTGTTGAATTGTATATTTGATAGTACACCCTTAAGTGGCTTTGTGCAGTATTGTACTGACTGGAGCTTTGTAAGGGAGCTTCCAGATTCCTTTCGAGATAGTGTCAGTCGCAATCCAAAGCTCGATTGCAATCTGTAGCCGGTGTATTTCAAACTCCAGTGTGTTTGTTTGGTCTACAGTCTTCTTATTTCTATTCTTATCAAGCAATGAAGAACGAAGGGCAACGTGGAAGAGTTGGCCAAACGCTTGGCTGCGAAATCCGTGTCGTGGGTTCGACTACTACAAATTGCAAAAAGTGGGCAGTTATTTTATACTTATGCCGAAAATATCATATTTTCTGACCCTTAACCGTACTTAGCAAAGAAATAAAAGTAAAACAAATTTATGAGGTGAATACGGTTGGTAATAGAAGCAGAGGAAGTTTGAGGAAACTTTGCATGATCAATTATTTTAAATACTTAAAAGTGGTAAGGGAAGGAGTCGAAATAATCCTCCGGTATGATGAGGAAATACATGACTGTAAGAGATATTGCAAAAATATTGTAGTTTGCAATGACAGATTGGTGTGGCGTTCTATTCTTTCTGCCTACCCCTGCGGCAAAGTGGCATGATGGTTTTATTTATTTTTATTTATATTTATATACAGGGCTTTTTTTCATGTAACGCGGTGGAACGGCGTTCCAGCATTTTTTTTCACTGATATTTAATTTTTAAATTTTCAAAATCAATTACACGAGACAATGTTTGCACTTACGTAATTATGATCCGCCTCCGTAGTGTTATAGCCAGCACGCTCGGCTACCGTTATGGAGGTCCCGGGTTCGATTCCCAGGGAGGGAGTCAAATAAATATACGTGATTATTTCACTCTAATATTTATTCAATATTACCCTGGACTTGTACCTGAAGTGGAGGGCTGATCACCTTTCCTTCGTGTGTTAATTATCAAGATAACAATGCTTTAATATGATGCAGTGCCCTATGCACCGTTGGGGTGCGGATAAGGGCTTTAAAAAAATCTAAATTTATTTAATTCCTCAAAACGATAAAATATGATATTGTAATGAATATTTAAATGACATTTGAATATATTTTTCCGGATTTTTTTTTGTTTTAAAAAAAGCCCGGTAAATATATTTATATATATACATATATGTATAAATATATAAATATATTTATATATTTATATATATATATATATATATATATATATATATATACATATATATATATATATATATATATATATATATATATATATATATATATATATATATATATATATATATATATATATATATAAATATAAATATATACATATATATATATATATATATATATATATATATATATATATATATATATATATATATATATATATATATATATATATATATATATATGTTGATCTGTTTTCCGTGTTGAAGATCTCTTAGTCAACTTTAGGAGATATGGGTAACTTTGATTTAGAGTTCCCCATATGTACGATAGGAGTATTATCTTATTGCGTTACAACATATTAATGTTGAAGAGGCAATTTGCGGGCAATCGCCTGAATACTTCCACTCTGTGTACTTTCCGGTAGCCCTAGGGGAAACACCGACTACTGAATACTTAATTTAGGGTGTATTATTAAGTTCATCAACAAAACTCGGTTCATTGTGTAATATAAGACGTTTTATATTGTGTATGTACGAAATAGGTAAGAGTGACGCAGTTTTTAAAAGTGTAAATGTTGCACAAAAATCAATAATTAAATAAATTCTTGAGGACTGGATCTCATTCGTTTAAATCACAACGCGCTAGATCGCATTTAGGAGAGGTCTTTTATTTACGCTAAAAAAATCAAGAATACATTATACTATTTGAGTTTTTTTTAGAAAATATATTGAAAATTGTCTTTTATTTTTAAATTCCTTATTCTTCTATAACTCTTTTCTTTTCATAATCGTATATTTATAAACATACCAAAACTGAATTCAAAAAAAGCAGTTACGTCGAAATTATTTATAAAAAAGATATTTCTGACGTCTTACTGTACTGGAACACTGATTATGAGGAAGATAGAAACGCGCAAATGAAGATTAATTATTTATTTTTCGAAAATTACAAAAGTTATAAGGGCGAGAAGAACAAAGCGACGCCAATAGGCAAAGAGAGAGCGCGACGTATATACGTTTGAATTTTAATCTTATCTGAGCACACAAATATTGGTCCTCCACCCTTTATATACGATTTTAAATGAATTACATGTGGTGGGAACAATATTGTAAACGAAATAAATGTCGATAAACTGCGTCTCTTTGTTCTTCTCGCATACATTTATGAATACAATTTTAATACACAAATTCTTATAAAAAATACACAAATTTGGAAGGAACACTATTCATAATTAGATAACGGAGGTGGGTAGTTTTGAAATAGATCATTCGACCTGTCATTCATGATTGCACGGCTCATGATAGACAAATAAGTAATATAATAAATAATAAAACCCTTATCCTCACCCCAATGGTGCATAGGGCACTGCTTCATATAAACGCAGTGTTATCTTGATCGTTTGTTTACACATGAAGGAAAGGTGATCAGCCCTCCTCTTCGATCAGCCCTCAACTTTTTTTCTACAAAACGTGTTTGGTAGAATTTTTACACGTTTTTAAAAAATAAATAAAACACGTGAACCGTAGTCACATTTATCTTATAAGCCGAACAGCGGCGATGATGCTAGTTTGTCATATTCAAAAGTTTGTGAACTAAATACAGGGATGGAGTTATCGTAATATGAAATGTACAAAAGCACTAGCTTTAATTGTCGTTCCTGGAGTAGCATATGTAATCGTCTCCGAGCTGTTGGTTAATTATTGTATAACTTTTCGCAAGACTAACCCAAACCACATGTAGGAGGTATTGTATTAAATACAATGCCCAAGAAATAACTTGGCTAGAAGCTACAATCCCACACTATTATTGCTTGTTAGCTGTATGATGTCGAAGCTATCAAAATATTTTATGTATTTTTCATATTATTTTGTGACATCTCAGTAAAGATGAAGAAGAATATGGAACTCTGAGCCTTTACGGGGCTTACGACCGTCATAGGGTGGTTTAAGTGATCACCTTACACACGTGTAACATTCACCAATTATACCCGGGACTGACAAACGCACCACTCAAATTCTTGGAACTTCTTATATTAGATATATTGATTAAACTCGAAATATTGTGTTGAATTCAATAGAACTTCACGAAAGACATCTATAGTAGGATGAGAGAAGCTTTTTATTGAGGAAGAAACTCTTTTATTAGTAATTTTCACTTATTGGAGAGAATCCAGATTTGTTAACAAGTATTTGAACACACTCAAAATGTTGTGAATAATTTTAATTTTTTGTATTCATTTTAAATCAAATACAGATTTTTTGAGTCTACTAAGTTGTATTTTATGAACAAAAACAAATAAAAATATATATATTGTGACAGTTGTTTCTCCTTGTTAGGGCATTATCAAACGAATAATGCCCTAACAAGGCGAAACAATTGTCACAATAAAAAAATTATGTGACTTTGTTAGTAAAATACAACTTAGTAGAATCAGAAAATCTGTGTTTGATTTAAAATTAATACATAAATTAAAATGGAGTTCTACAAATTAAACGCTAAATTAATAAATAATTTTCATGTTTGGCGGTATTAATTTCTATTAGTAACATGATATTTTAAAAATAGAAAAAGGGTTGACGAACATATGTGGTTACACATACACCATGAGTGTGGAAAAAAATATACATTAAGCTTTACTGAGGTTTCGTTGAAAATAATATAAAAATGAATAAAGAATGCATTTGGTGTGAAAGTTTTCAAATTTTATACTTGAATATCGCATTATTTGTTCGAAACTAGTATTTTAAAACTTTTATTTCCCAAAGGCCTCCGGATTTACGAATGTTATATTATTTTGCATGTTTTTCTTCCATATGTTTTACAAAAGTTATATTATTTACTAACCCTTTCAACATTAAAATAATGCAAAAACTTTATACTTTAATTTAAGTATTTTATGGCTGGATGTATAAACTTTATTCCCCATCTACTACGCCATAGATCGTGGTCTTTAGCGGAAACTCAATAAACGAGCCCAATAAAGCCACAGCAGTATGGATATAGTCCCCGATATACACTTAGCGGATGAGATCATAATTTTGGCTGATTTCTACTTTTTTTTATGTGTATATTTTTTAGCCGTCCGCCTTCGTGGTGTAAGTGTTTAACTACCGTACTGGAAGTCCCGGGTTCGATTCCCAGGAGAGGGAGGTGAAAGTAAACATAAGCAAACAGACCATCACACTACGGAGGTGGACATAACGCCGTGTGTAAATTTAAAAAAATCAGCAAAATATACATTATTCCAACATCTCTATGGTTGTCCAAAAAACATGAATTTTGAGGTAGGATTTAGTTATTCGTGCAAATAATTGCATTTTTTACCATGATTATGCATTACTCTAGTATCTAGTATCATTATAAAAAAATGAAATTATGTAAATATATATGTATATATTTTTAATAATAACCCGCAAAGTTTCTATTTTAGATGCTTGTCTGCAGGTAGGATAGTAAGGATAGGGAAGGTAAATGTGAAAAATACATCACAAACACCCAGACCAATTGAAAATAAATCTTTCTTGAATTCATTTTGCAATTGGCGGAAATCGAAGCCGCGACGCCAGTTTCGCAGTCGAGCGACTACCAAACTACGCCACGGCGCCGGCGCCTGTCTAAATACTTTGAAAACATCAAGCACAGGGATATGAATACTAAAAACTAATACTACGCTCTTACTCTAGTCTCTAGTATCATTATCAGAAAAATTAAATATTGTAAATAAAATACTTTGAATACATTAAAATACACATCACTCACTCCTTTCAAGAACGTCTTAAATCAAAAAACTTGATTTTTCAGGAGAACGTTTTTTTAAGTTTAAAAATATAATACAATGTATTAAAAATAAATATCAAGCGACTTTCTGGACTTTTTACTGTGCAACAGATCTTTTAAAGTAAAACCTGAAGGTTTTTTCTCCATTTAAAATATATTCAGTTTATTTAAAAAAATAATTAAACAATACATTTTCTTTAAAATGCAAAAACAACACTTTCTGCCCTGAAGCGGGTAAATATTAAGTTAAAATTATGCCTCCTTTGCTGAGATATAGTACATTTTCTGGACATTCCGAAAACATGCACAACTGAAAATTGACAATTTTTGATTAATGACGTTCTTGAAAGGAGTGAGCGACATATCAACACACACATAGCACAGCGATTTCAATACTGAAATCCTGGCATTTGGCTGGCTTATGAGATCACTTTATACACTTGTGTAACGTTCATCAAATACCAGGTCGTATGACGTGGGATGCTAAGACTTCTTTCAAAAATATACATTATTAAAATTCGATCAACTGTCTTATAAGGTGAGTATAGAAAACCTGGGCCGCGTGTTATAGAGAGCGCTTAACGTTAGAAGGAATATTCCAGTATATTTTAATGTTCTGATTGTATAATAGCCCGTATTCCCTTTTACTACTGTTTCTACGTTGAACACAGCACTCCACTGTTGTTCATATCTGAGATTGAACCCGCACAAAGAGGATTTACAGCAGGAAATTGTAGAGCCATCAGGTACAAGTCGGGAATCCACAATTGTGTAGGTTGGCCGATATTATCATCTGAAGATGTCAATATCTAGGCTTTTTGTAATCTATATTTATGTTTATAAACGGGTATATTTATGTATGTATATTTATATCTTATGTACAACATTTTGAGTGTGTCCAAATACAGGAGTTATTTTCATATAATTTTTTGACATCTCATCAAAGATGAAGAAGAATATGGAAGTCTGGGCATTTACGGGGCTGACGACCGTCATAGGCTGGTTCAAGTGATCACTTTTACACACGTGTAACATTCACTAATTCTACCCATTATAGACAACCACACTACTTAAATTCTTGGAAGCTCTATATATATATGAACCAATTTAGAAACCTTGTTCTTGAATCACTAGAACTTCACTAGAGACATCTATTGGTGAGATGTAAAAAAAAATATAAATAAATAAATATTATGTCTTATGTGTATGTTTATAATTGTTGTTTAGACCGCACACTGGGTGTTTTTTTTTTGCTATTTGAACCTGGGTCAACCTTTTGAATTCATTTGTTTATTGATTTGGCGTTTATTAATTTATGTATTTATTGTTAAATCAGACACAGATTTTATTGTTAAAAAAACACATCAAGATTAATATTGTGACAATTATTTCGCCTATGTGCATTTTGAAACGTTTGAAAATGCCAAAACAAGGTAAAACTTTGTGCGTTTTTTTTCAAAAAAATTCAACTTAAAAAAATCTATTTGATTTAACAATTCATACCTTTTGAATTCGATAAAATTATTTTAGACCGCTCAGTTTCACTCAACTCACATTTTCTTGGCATTTTAATATAAAATATTCAAGGCATAAATAAGTATAGAGAAAAAAATCGCATTTATGCACTGATTATATTAATTAGAGAGCAACGTTTGAAATATAAAACTTACCCATGAAATGCATAAGTATAGTGTTTTTCAATAAACCACGACCCTAATTGTAGTACGTCGGGATAGTAGGTAGTAAGTAGCAGGTTAAATCCATCAAAATACAACATTTTGAGTGTGTCCAAATACTTGTTCACAAAATCTGGATTATCTACAATTACAGGAGTTATTTTCATATTATTTTTGATATCTCATCAAAGATGAAGAAGAATATGGAAGTCTGGGCGTTTACGGGGCTGACGACCGTCTTAAGTGATCACTTTACACACGTGTAACATTCACCAATTCTACCCATTATTGACAACTACACAACCACACTCTAGTTCTATCAACCAGTTCTATTGATTCAAGAACAAGGTTTCTAAATTGGTTCATATATACAGAACTTCCAAGAATTTGAGTAGTGTGGTTGTCAATAATGGGTAGAATTAGTGAATGTTACACGTGTGTAAAGTGATCACTTAAACCAGCCTATGACGGTCGTCAGCCCCGTAAATGCCCAGACTTCCATATTCTTCTTCATCTTTGATGAGATGTCAAAAATAATATCCATCAAAATACAATACAAACCGAAAGGATTGTAAGAATTCCAAGAATTTAAGACATAAACCAATTATGTTGGGGGTGCCTAACACATATGGCCAAAGCTATATGTAAACATTTGCATTGATTTACGACAAAAGCTTTTTTGATATAAATACAGTATCATATATCGCTTACTCTTTTCAACAACGTCATGTATCAAAAAACTTGATTTTTCCGGAGATCATTTTTAACGTTTAAAATAAAATAAAATGTATTAAAAATAAATATCAAGCCACGCATTGAACTTTTTACTGTGTAACAGATCTTTTTAGGAGTAACCTGAAGGTTTTTTCTTAATTTGAAAAATATTAAGAACATTAAAAAAAAAATAAACAATACCTTTCCTTCAAAATGATAAAACAACACTTTCTGCCTTGTAGCGGGTGAATATTAAGTTAAAAATATGCCGCTTCTGCTGGGATATAGTATATTTTATGGGCATTCCGAAAACATGCACAACTGAAAATTTATGATTTTTTGACATATGACGTTGTTGAAAGGAGTGAGCGATTTACAAAAATACAAAATGTTGATTTTGAGAGAATGTCAAAGTAGTGAATATTTTATTTTGGCATCAATCTAAAATAAAGAAATAATTATTATTTTTATGAAAGATTCGAATTCGTTGTCATGTTTAAACCATCTAACAAAAAGCCATTTCATAATTTTTTAATATTTAAAACAAGAAATAACAAATGAAAACATGATTTGTATACATTAACAGCAACATCGTAAAAATCGTACAAATAAAATTTCAATTTTAAATATATTTCATGAAAATACTCTGTGAACTATTTTAGCTGTTCATATTCGTGATTTTGGATCATCTATTCAGACACTGAGATCTAATTTAATTTTGGTTTGCGATGTTCGTGATTGGTTTTCAAATCGAAGGCTTTGTTGGCATTTCCAAATTATTTACTGAAACCAATACTTAGAATTTAATTTAATTTAATTCCAACACTTGATAACAACAAAACAAAATTATTGGAAACAAATAACATTAGCATTAACAATAGTATCCGTGCTGGAGGACCCGGGTTTGATTCCCAGGGGTGGTGAAAATAAATATTACTGATTTTTTCACTCCAATATTTATTCAATATTACGCTGGTCTGGTACCTGAAGCGGAGGGCTGATCACCCTTGCTTCATGTGTTAACGATCAAGATAACACTGTGTTTATATGATGCAGTGCCCTATGCACCATCTGGGTGCGGCTAAGGGTTGTAATGACACTATAGAGGCGGACATAAAAATATTTAAAAAAATATACATACATAAAAATAAAAATAAAATACATGTTATGAATGTACGTTTTCTATTTTATTTAACTAGACTGAGTCACAGAAACGCGTGGTCGGCTGTTTATTATTATTAATTCATAATTATAATTTTTATTCCGCCATGACTCGGTTGGTAACTTGATCAAATATAGATATATCTGGTTGTGATGGTTTGAAGAGAGAACCTGATTAAGCCGTAATCATTTCGAATTATTGCATTCGTTTGCCTAATGTGCTTGTTTTTCAATCGATCAAAATAATAAAAAGCCCTAATAATGAACGATCGCCATGCTAATAGAGATTTGCTAATATTTGGTTTCTCTTCTTTGGAAATTTGAGTGAATATTCATTTAATTTCATTGAAAATGAAGCAGTTTCATTAATTCATTATCTTTACTGAATAAAATTAATAATAATTATAGCATTGTTTCCGATAATTGCAATAAAGCATTTTATAAGAAATTTTCCCATTTTTTCCATCCATAAAATTTAAGAAAATATTTTATTTTTTATTTTTTTGGGAATCGTACAGCTTGTTCCTCGTTCGGGAATTGTAAAAATACAATTTTTAATAAAAAAATATAATAAAAAAATGTTAAATTAACGATAATAAACATTTCATTTTTATTTTATTTAATTATTTCATAGATAAAAACATTTTTATACTTCATGTATTACGGCTCTTTAGGCATGGCCTGTGTTGAGCCGAAACAGTAACATGTTGATACAATTTTTTTATTATTATTTAATTTTCTTTTAATTATTAGATTAAAAACATTACATACAATAGAAACAATAACAATTTACATTATTAAGGTTTTACAATAAATAATAACCTGTATTTTATTTATTGTCTCGACATTAACTTAAGACTAACTTAACTTAACTTAACTTGTGGTAAGACATGTTACAATGATTAAAGAAAACACTTGTTTTTTACCACTTGAGTTTTATTTTAGACTACATGTTTCAGAAGTTAAACTTCCATCATTCAGGTCTGTATAATAACTTATTATATATTATACAGAACTGAATGATGGAAGTTTAACTTCTGAAACATGTAGTCTATAATAAAACTCAAGTGGTAAAAAACAAGTGTTTTCTTTAATCACTGTGATAATAACCTGGACATTACTTAATTCACTTTCTACCTTGTCCCTTCCAACGAGAAGCAACCATCGACATTTTATTACATTAACGAAAAAAGTAACGTTAATAATAATAAAGCCCATCAAACAATTCCACATTTATGTTAAAATTACTGTTAAAACATTAAGAGATAAAAAAGAGAAGAGTGGGAGTGGGAGTGTGTGTGTGTGTGTGAGTCTGTGTGTGTGAGGGTGGGGAGTAAAAGGGTAAGGGTATGGTATAAAATAGAATATACAGGAAGGAAAATGAAAGAAGAGGAATTGATGAGAGTGGTTAAAGGTAACAAGATTAAAATAAGAATATATTTATAAATGTAGTATAATTTGGTGCTCTTGATCGGTGCGTAAACACGATGCGAGAAAATTCGATCACGGTAAACTGTCGTAGTCGCTTTTATTTTTTAAAACCAGACTGTCGGACGGTAAAATTCCGTGTAGTGCACAAGCGCTCTTACTCTAGTCTCTAGTATCATTATCACAAAAATAAAATATAGTAAATAAAATGCTTTGAATACATCAACACACACATTTCAACACACACATAGCACAGCGATATCAATACTAACAACTTATAATCCTGGCATTTGGCTGGCTTAAGCGATCACTTTATACACTTCTGTAACGTTTGCCAAAAGCCAGGTCGTAAGCCTTGGAATACTCAGACTTTCATCTTCTTTAATAAAAACGCAAGAATGATACATATTACATATCAATTTAAAAAAAAACCTTTTAAAAAAATCGTTCCGGATAAAGCGAAATCTTAGAACAAAATAAATACAAATCCGCCCTCTTTGAAATAAGTTTTTAGACATATTTTAAGACCCTTTTAAGAGCCGCGATAGATTTAAGGTAACCCTTACATAGATTAATCAAAAGCTATAAATTAGGCTGTAAAATCAAGCTAAGTGGTGTAAAAACACTAAGCAATTAATCAAATTTGAAAACGACGTCGTTGAAAACGGGCGTATTATCCTGTCTACAGGACCTATTCGAAATAAATCCGTTAAGGCTGAGATCTCAAACTTTCAAATTTGAAGGCATGACCTAGGTGACGTTGTATATGATAAGGACCTTCATCCTGAGGACGAGGAGTGCTGACCCAAACAGTCCACAAAGACGATGAGTTGGAATAGAGCAAGGAAGAAGATACAATACCTGTATACTTTCATATTATTTTTTGACATCTCAACAAAGATGAAGAATAATATGGAAGTCTGGTCATTAACAGGGCTTACGACCGTCACAGGCTGGTTTAAGTGACCACTCTAAACACGTGTAACATTCACCAATTCTTCCCATTGTTTGACAATCACACTACTCAAATTCTTGGAAGTTCTATATATATTTGATTCAATTTTAAAACGTAGTGCTTGAATCACTAGAGACATCTATTAGTGAGATGATAGAGCTTTTTTTTTAGTAGGAACTCTTTCATTTGTATGTAAGGTCCGAATCCTGCATTATAATCATAAACATGAGAAACGCTAGAAAATATTATTTTCATTATATTATTTAAGCTTATAATTTTACCAGTTATTTTTTTTGCAATATTTTTATCAAAATGTTGTTCTTACATACTTTAATTATATTGTATGCATTACGGAAAAGCTTTGAGAATAGCACCTTCAGTGTCCCGAGAACATTTTATTATTTTATTTTCATTTTATCACCTTAAAAAGGAGTAAGAAATATTTTGGCTGCTACTCTAATGAGTTTAGCACTTAATTTCAATGAGGAATGTCACCTTACCCTGCGGTACTGTCATTGTATTTTAAGTATAAAATATTTGGGCAGATTAAATTTAATTATACGCAATTTAAAGGCTACATTCTTGCTTCTTAATTATGTTTTACAGTAAGGGAAAGAAAACATGTTAGGATGCCACACACTTATATACCCGAATATCATTGTTATTAATTTACATATGAAATTAAATTTTATATTAATTTAAAGGAATGTGCGAAGGCACAACTACATGGGACGACCCACATGGTCCAAATTATTTCCAACATATGTTACAGCGGGTACGCCGAGTTGAAGAGACGGGCGGACGATAGAGCCGAGTAGAGACTGACCACGAAAGAAAAAAAAAACAATCATTACAAATAATGTACCCAGAAAGAAGAATTTGAAAACTGATACAGTTTGCATAATTGACTATTTTGATTGAAAATTTTTGAGAAAAGTTTTTATTATTTACAAAATAGTTACTGTGCTGCTATATATAAAATATTATGTAGAACATGAGACATAAAGACTGCTTATCTTTTTCACCCTTATTTACACCTAATGGTGCATAGAACACTGCATCGTATAACAGCAGTATCACATACATATATTCACTCATAAATTATATTCAGAAAAGTAAAATTTTTATGTACTTTTATTTTTAATTCTTTTAGGTCAAATTGATATAATAAATAAAAATAATAAAACCCTTATCCGCACCCCAATGGTGCATAGGGCACTGTGTCATATAAACGCAGTGTTATCTTGATCGTTGATACATGAAGGAAAGGTGATCAGCCCTCCGCTTCAGGTACCAGTCCATGGTAATTTTGAATAAATATGATATTGATTGATATAAATCATATTTTTGTGTATTAAAACTATTGCTAACTTTGTGGTATGGTAATATCATACTCTTCTTATCATTCATTATTAAGAGGTATTTCACAAAGGAATGTCCAATATTTTTTTTATTTCTGAGTATCAGTTTCAAAATGCCCATCGAAGCTTAATTTTTAAAGTGAAGCAAAGTTTAATTTATTAGAACTATATTATTGTATTTATGGATTTGGCATTAACTTTGTGGAATGACATGTTAATTTTTTTCTAAAAATTAAACACTTGAATATACCACTTAATGAGTTTTATTTATATATATACGACTTGTTTCGAAAACTTAAGAATGAAAACATCTGTAAGTTTTCGAAACTAGTCGTATATATATAACGTGGTAATATTTTTCTTTATAAATTGGGTGTAAATAATATGTAAAGTGGGTGTATAATAATAAAATAAACAATGTGTTGCTTTGTAATTAAAGAAACTACAATAAAAGTTTATTCTTAATTAATCTTTACAATAATTTATATATCTATCTGATTCTGACAGTTAATTTTTTCTATCGGATCTCTTTTGTTTAATTCTGTGCGACGCATGCGATATCTGGTGGTAGAACTGTTTTATATAGGTACTATTTGTAAGTACTTAATAAAATGTATAGGTAGGTACCTAGTTATTTTATTACATATATAAATAAAACTCATTAAGTGCTATATTCAAGTGTTTCATTTAAAAAAATATATATATTACTACATTAATAACACCTTTGTGCTACCACTTAGAGCAGAAATCGGTTATGAATAATTATTAAAATGGTTTATTTTAAGGATCGATTATCCGTTATACAATAAGCCAATCATTAATTAAAGTCAGCAAAAAGATCAACACAACGTTTTGGTAAAGTAAATTAATTAACTTTGTAACCACTATTTGGGAAAATACAATTTCCAACATCAGCCTCACCCTGAACTATATAATATACATAACTACATACTTTTGTTTATATAAATTTCCACCATTCTGATTTTTTCAAAACCAGTGCTGGTACCACACAAATTCATGAAAATGAATATATGAAAAACTGCTTGAAGTGATAGAAAAAAGTTTATTTTTGAACCACTTATACTAACGTCCAAAGGCAAATAGCCGCAAGTTAAAAACAATAGTTTTGAGATAAAAGAGTTTATAGTTAACTTGAAATGATGCTTATTGCCAACACGAGTATCAAATTAATACAATTTTGCGGCTATTTGGATAATGAATATTTTGGTAAAGGAAAGAGATAGAGCAAAATCTGTGATTGTATAAAATAGAAGGCAGTTATAAGAATGATTTGAGCCGTGTTACGCTAAACAGGCGCAACTTCAGTTACGGCTTTTCACATAAGTGTAATGGCGCTACTTTACTAACCAATTACTCAATGTACATTTTGCTAAAAACTTCTTTAAAAAAGCAAAGCTGGTAGCACGCCATGGGTGTAAAAATTTGAAAATACAGACTTTTCGGGTTCCTTAAAAATAGTTTAGTAAAATTTCTCAGTCTGAGATATTTTTTAAAAAATATTGTCAACAAAGCACGTCAGTATGTAAAACCTTTAAAAAAAAGCTTTGCACCTTATTTTAAAAAAAAAAATGTTAATTACTCTTGTGAAATATGTTTGTTTACTAAACGTGTTCACAATTCCTTTTAACTTTTAGTAAAAATATTTGTTTCCTATACATTTTGCCTTTTTGAACCGTACTGGCATCAATAATTTAGTTAATTGATTCGGCAGTCACTTTTTGGTAATATCTATTTTAAGTTTTACTTGGTAAATACGGTATTTGAAAATGATACGGAATGCATCGAAACACGGTCACATCAGGTTTGAAGATATAGTAGTATTTACCAAGTGAAACTTAAATTAAAAGCAAAAATGTATTAGAGCGTCAGAAATGAAGACTCTAAGAAGCACATCAGGCAAGAGTCTTCGAGATAGAATAAGAAACGCCAGGATCAGGGAAATATGCGAGATCGAAGATGTCGCTAGGTGGAGAAGGCAACGAAGGAGACATGGTATGCGCATGTGAGGAAAATGGAACCGTCCAGACTCCTCCACATCGCACTGTACGGCCAACCCCATGGTAGACCCTCTGGGCAGACCACCAAAGAGATGGGTCGATAGCTGGGAATCGACATTGCAGGAGGCTAGTCCCTCTTAAAAACAGGCCACAGGGCCTACAACAAGATGAAGAAGAAAAACTATGAATGATAAAGAGAGTGTTATAAGTAAAAAGTTTGTTTCGATTTGCTACGCTTTATAGTAAGTCTGTGATAAAACTTATTTTGAAAATTTTAACCATCAAAAGACTCCCTTCCTGAAATTTGAAAGAACCCCGAAAGTTTTACAAAAATATATATCCTGCATTTCATATAATCCTGAAAGAATGTTTACTCTTTCAGACAAGTTATTGGTTTGTAGTTGAAATTCCGGAGCGTTAGTGTAATAGTTAGCTAGTTCCTGAAAGAGTTAATCCTTTTCAGAATTCTTTCAGCTTGCCTTTTTAGCGAAGCTGAACGTACGTTTCAGAACATAATCCATTAAGAAACAAAACTCTCAACATTTCCAACGTTAAGAGTTTCTTCGGTCACACCTCGCAGTAATCTGAGAAAAGGGTTAATTTTAGTACCCAGGAAATAATAAAAAAACTGAATATTTTTCATAATCTAATATGTTTTCATTTTATTTTCGTAGCGTGGGGTTGAAATTTGTGACGTTAAACGATTTGGTACACCAAAAACTATAATTAGCTTTCCAAATATGACATAAATTGTACTAAGTCCAAAATACTGGTTTGATAATCTGTAATAAATACTGGGGTTATGAAATTAGTTAGAAACGCCACATTAATTTCTAAAATTAACTTTGAGGTTTTCATTTCAATAGAACAAGCTTTCATTTTTAACGTTTTATTATTTGGTATTTTACTTACGTACATTTTGATACAGTGTTTATTTTAACACGCTTTTTTTATAAATCTAGGCCTCATTCCTCATCCAATAGTGCATAGGGCACCGCATCGTATTTAAGAAGTGTTATCATTCAATACATGGCGAAATAGTGATCAGCTCTGCGCTTCAGGTACTAGTCCAGGGAAATAGTTATTTATCTTATTTGTGTTTCAGTCTAGTTTCCCGAAATGAGTAATGAAAATTACGTATCGAGAATATTATATATGTGACTTATTTATGCAGTTTGTTGAAAAAATGTATTAGAGTGAAACAAATCAAAGGTTTTTTATATGCTTATTGAAAATATATTCCAAATTAACATAAATTTATGATATTATTTTTTGACATCTCATCAAAGATGAAGAAGAATATGGAAGTCTGGGCATACGGGGCTGACGACCATCATAGGCTGGTTTAAGTGATCACTTTACACACGTGTAACATTCACCAATTCTACCCATTATTGACAACCACACTACTCAAATTCTTGGAAGTTCTATAGATATGAACCAATTTAGAAACCTTGTTCTTGAATCACTAGAGACCTCTATTGGTGAGATGTAAAGATTTTGTGAACAAGTATTTAGATACACTCAAAATGTTGTAAATTTATGAAAGCAGTATTTCTGTTGGAGAGTATACTGGTAAAAACTTGATTTGCATTTTTTACAAAGCTTTCAATTTGGCTAGTTATTTTTTTCGGGTTGTAAAAAAACGTAAGGAATAAAATCATTAAATTGCATACATGATTTTTTTATTATTGAAATAATATATTGAATGCCGACAAACGATTCGGTCCTAACTTAGCCCTGGAATTATCTATCCGAGTTCAATCGACATTAGAATAAAATATAAAAAATCCCCGCAAACATTATCTAGCCGTGGATTTACGTAACCCAAGCCGAAGACAGTCATAAGCCCAACCAATGAAGAAAAACAAATTGATCTTAATGGATTTCTGTAGCGTGGGCGCAATCCCGGCACAGCAAAAACCGTTAAAGCTCAGAATCCTAAACCCAGAGACAAGGGTTCACCTGACTCTCACAACTTAAATCCTGACTTATGATATTATGGGTGACATTTTATTGGAAACTTTCCAATATTTCCAAAAATAAAATAATAATAACAAATATTTGGGTTACTCAAATGAAGAAAAAAACATTTTAAGTGTGTAATAATCTTTGAGTGTGTCCAAATACTTATTTTTCATATTATTTTTTGTCAAAAAATAGTATAAACATAGCTTCTATAATTGGAGATAATCCAGATTTGTGTACTAGTATTTAGATATACTCAAAATGTTGTAAATATATTATCTAGACAAATTATAAGCTAAAATAATAAAACGAAAATGATATTTTCTGGCGTTTTTCATGTATGTGATTAAAATCCAGGATTCGGAACCTCACATATAAATGACAATGACGAAGAAGAATATGGTAGTCTGTGTGTTTACAGGGCTAACAACCTGTCAAAGTAGTCGTGAAGGTCTCTACTTAGTAAAAAATGTCTCACTCAACTCAACCATAGGTGATACCAAGAGACTAGCATGTAAAAAAGGTGTGAATTGAAGGATAAATTTAACTTTCGAAATTTGAGTAGTGTGGTTTTCAAACATGGGTTAGTGGAGCACCTACACTGTGTAAAGTGATCACTTAAACCAACCTATCGTAAGCCCTTTAAATAGCCAGACTTCCATTGTCTTCTTGATTTACGTTGAAATATAAACATCAAATAGAAAACATAGAAAGGAAACTTTTTTTGACATCTCAATAAAGATGAAGAAGAATATGAAAGTCTGGATATTTACAGGACTTTTGACCTTTATTAGGCAATTTAAGTGATCACTTTACACACGTACAATATTTACCATCCTACAATACTCAAATTATTGGAACTTTTAGGTATGAGTAGTCCAAATGCAAACCACGTTTTGTTAAAAACATAAATTTTTAGCCAATGGCGGTTTGAGCTTTTTCAGAGATTTTAGAAAGAGATCTGTGGATCAGCATAGAGAGTTTTGCAAGAGTATTAATTTTTCTATTCCGTTTTATTTCTAACTTTACGAATTTTGGCAGATAATGTTAAATATGGACGTAAATATTTTTAATTTTCTACCGATTACAGCCATTTTCTAAAAAAACTTAATTTTCTTAACATAACGTGGTTTGCGAGTGGACTACTCATATACGATCAATCTCACGAGACAGTACAACTGAGTTCACAACGTTTATCTATGTTGGATTGAGAAAGCTTTAATTTAGCAAATGTGGATGTATACAAGATCCGAACCCCGAATCATTTTAACATGCTGTGAAACGTCTGAAAACATGTTTTGTAATATTTTTATGCAGCTTATAATTTAACCAGATCAGATGGAAATAAAATATCAGAAATGTGCTTTCTATTTTCTTTATTTTTCATTTAACCAGACTGAGGTACAACATTGCGTGGCTACAGGTAGTTGAAAATAAATAAATAAAATTATTTGGCTGAAATCGAGAAATCGTAGCGGATGCAGCCGGCATGAAGATTTGTAATATTCTGAATGGCCCAGTGCATATTTACACAGCTCTCGTATAAAAACTGATAAACAGTTCATTTGAGTTAGTGACATTTCAGACGAGAGACTTCCCCATCGCTGAAACGGATTGAAAGACTCCTTTGCACGATTTCACCCGTTATTCGAGTTAAGAAAGTAATTGAACGAACAGCCAAAGTATTGAAAGGCGGGTTTAGAGATTCGCTAAGTCGATTTTTCTATTAGTTTTTCTAATAGGAATGCTGTATTTAATTTCCCTGCATTTCCAATCAGAGATTCACTGCGGGCAGCTCAACACGATTGATTAAAAAAATGGAAGAAACCAATATTAATCAACATGAAAATTTGCAATTTGATGAATGAAGTTATGTACTTTTCCATTCGGCTGAGCGATTCTTTATAAATTCATTTATTAATAAATAAAATAAAAATAAAGACCCTTATCTGCACCCAATGGTGCATAGGGCACTGTGTCATATAAACGCAGTGTTATCTTGATCGTTAACATATGAAACAAAGGTGATCAGCCCTCCGCTTCAGGTACCAGTCCAGGGTGTTATTAAATAAATATTACAGTGAAAAAATCACTATGAATTTTTTTTTTTTAATTACCCCCCCTGCGAATCGAACCCGGGACCTCCAGAACGGAAGCCGAGCGTGCTGACCATTACACTACGGAGGCGAACAAAAGTCGGCGTTCATTTATTAACAAAGAAAAATTGAATTAATTAAATCATTTCTAATATCTACCAATCAACACAAAACAGGCTAGTGATACAGGGTGGCGCAAAATTACTCATCCTATCGGAAGATGTTATAACTTTTGAAAAAAGCATCGTACGTCAATCATATTTGATATTTGTAAACTAGACAGCTTCAGTATACATACAAACGTATTGATAAAACGGGTGAAAAACACTGGCAACAGCCACTAGACGGATATAATCCTTTCCACTTAATAGAAAAACAGTAAAGTTCCAAATAAAGGTTTCCATTACTCAATTTTTTTTATTAATAAAAAGTTATTTTAAAACAAAATCGAAAGATTAATTTTGCGCCACCCTGAATTTTTAGCATATTGCATCTGATCAAAAATATTTACATTTGTAAACTTGGCATTTGCAAAAATTATGATTATCTTCCGATACGGTGATTATTTTTGCGCTACCGTGTACTTGTCACAAATGTCACACACAAATTTGTGCAGAACACGTTTAAATATTGTGGGCGTACTGGCAAAAAACGCTAACTTGAAAATATGCAATTTTGACTCAATGATGCAGTACCTATTTATAATGTTTTCATCGTTCTATAAACTGGCAAAATACACTTAGTGGTTCGAAATGAAATATTTATATGGTTTTACAAGTAAATTCAACTTTATGTTTCATAGCGGGTATTTTATTCAGGCTAAAAACTTTAAATAACAGTGATTATTAAAAGAGGGATTTTAGAGTTAACGTTTTTTGCCTGTATACCCACGATATGTACATACATATTCTCCTATTTTATCAAAAATTGAACACTTGACATATTATATATTTACATATTTTTCTTTATCTACAACATGTTTCGTACTAAATTCTGCAATAGTAAGTCAAGACAGCGATGATATTAAAGCGATGGAAGTCATAAATTACACTCAATGCAGTATCCAATATCTGCTAACTGAGTTATAGACGTTACAAGACAGCTATTGTATTATGGAACTGCGCTGAGTCGTGTCCGGATACCGTGTTTTCTTGGACAGGCGATGAGAGCATATATCCCATTCGGAAATGCAATACTCGGCCAGAGAGGGTGAATTGCTAAAGAAAATCTCGTATTTTACATAATTCGACTTTTAAGGGGGAGTATACGGTTGTCCACCTCCGTTCTGTAGGTTCCGGGCTCGATTCTCAGGGGGAGGGGGGTAAAATAAATATTAGTAATTTTTTCACTTTAATATTTATTTACTATTACACTCGACTGGTGTACCTGAAGCGGAGGGCTGATCACCTTTTCTTCATGTTTTAACGATCAAGATTCCAATGTTTATATGATGCAGTGCCCCATGCACCATTGGGGTACGGAAAAGGGTTAGAAAAGGAAGAAGAAATTCGGTTGTCTGCAAGTACATCCAATTCAAAAAGCATCCGGCAGCGCTAGAAGCCGGTCATCGCGTGTTTTTTTTATATATACTTAAATTTGACTTTTTTTAAGAAAACATATTTTATTTTTCTTTTTAAACTCCTTCCCCTTTTCAATAACTCTTTTCTTTTGAAAGTTGCGGGCTAGCTTAATTTTCTTTTAACATTTAACGCAATTGATTATTTTACTTAAAACGCCGTTTTTGTATTTAAAAAAATAAGTATAAAATGAAAGGTAAAGAGTTTTAGAAATTCAATATTTATTTTAAAAATAAAATAATTAAATAAAAAATGTTCATTTAAATATTTTGTACATAAAAACATTCCAAACTTCGTGGTATGGTAACATAACGCTCTCTCGACTATATTAAGATAAAATAGTTTTTCAAGTGGTATTACACAAAGTTAACGATGAATGATAAAAATAATGTTAAAATAGAGAATACATTTTCATAAAAAAATCTTTACTTTTATTAAAATATTTATGAATACAAAACTACATTAAATAAATACTAGTCTGATAAAAAGAAATGCCTTTTATTGTAACGATTTTCAACTTTTACTACCAACTGAGATGGTAGGTCCTTTAGACTTTAGAAAAATGATAAATGAATAGACAATCCCATTGGGAAAATGTCGTAAAGATGTGCTACATATGTGTTTAAGGAGTACTTTCTTGAATGTCAAGTTGATAAATGATATATTTTTTAAATAACGTAAAAGGATCATCATGGCAAAGATTACTGCAGACTTCGACATTTTAGACTGACGCATAGCTGGGTAGAATCGTATACTTAAAATTCGCATATTTTCGCATTCGGAGCTGTGTAGAATTGTATAGGCTTAAAATTCGCAGGTTATAGTCATCAAATTTATCAACTTTATAAAATTAAATAACTTTTAATATTATTAATAATATTAAAATAATGTTTTATGGCTTTTTTAATTTCCGGCTTCATACTGTTTTTGGGTGATTCCATTATTTGTTATTTGGGGTTGCTACGCAATGCATAATAAAAATAGCATTTACGATTTTTTACGGAGTCTGTGGAAGTTTTCGGTAAGGTAATGTTATTAATTATGAGTATTTTAATGTTTTTAATGTTTTAGAATTTAATAAATGCTGATGATGACAAGGTTCTTGTCGAAACCGGTAGGTTAAAGTGTACGTATAATAAAAAAGTGGTTAAAACAAAGTCGTTTTATTTTATAAAGTTTATAAAATGTGCCACAAAGTATCTTCGAAAATCATTCAGAAAGTAGCTTATTGAATGTCAATATGGGCATACTTCGTTTTACACGGGGGTTTTATTCCGAGAGAAACCGGCATAAACACAAATATAATGGTGTAAATCACCTTAACACCGTATTAATGTCCCGAAGGTTACATAAGCATCTTTTTTTTAATCGATTGTTGCGCGGTATGATCGATGATCCTGAAATTATCCGAATATTGGTATGTATGTTACCTAAGACTGCGTCGGCATATATTGTTTCACATTCCTATATACAGGACAAACCTGCCGATGGTTATGCCTGTAGGAACAGCTACCGCTATGTTGAACAGTATCACGCTGGATATTGATCTGTTCTATGTGTCTGAAGAAGTATTCCGAAGCGGGATTCTTCTACATCTTCTACATCTTTAACAAGAGTCTTCTAGCTTACTTTTTAATTTACGTTTTAATGTTAGTTTGTAATGCTAATATTAATTTTTTTAAATAATTTATTGGATTTGAATCTTATCGATAATCGTATTTTCAAAAATTCCCTTATTCACATTTTACATCACCCGCCGGGCTGTTTTTCATAGGCTTACGTAATCCCTGTGGAAATGATGGGATATTCTGCTTATTGTCATTTAATTAAAACAGCGTAATTTTCTAGAACAGGGGCGCGTCATTCAATGAAAATTCTAAAAATGCAAGTAATCCTATAATGAATACACCGCTTAATTACAATCCCCTAGGATTTATTATTAAATAGCCCAGTTACAGTTTTAAAATGTCTTGAATTTTTTTTTCAGAATGCAAACGATGCAGTAAATGCGGATTTTCATTTTCGTACTTACTATTTTCTTGATTGTACTAATTAATTTTCGCATTTTAAATGTAAAATTCGAGACACCCTGTATAAAGAAAAGTAGTAAAAAAAAAGCTGGAATTTTGTAATCTTTTTACTAATCGCTACCGAAGTGGATTTAAAAAAATATCGCTACGAGGAACATAATCCTAGGATTTTATATAGTATTACAGGATGTTTTGCAAATCCTTATAATTACTTGATACATTGATAGTTAGGCTTTTAACACACATATATATATATATATATATATATATATATATATATATATATATATATATTTATATATATATATATATATATATATATATATATATATATATATACATATATATATATATATATATATATATATATATATATATATATATATATATATATATATATATATATATATATATATATATATATATATATATATATATATATATATATATATATATATATATATATGTATATATATATATGTATATATATATATATATATATATATATATATATATATATATATATATATATATATATATATATATATATATATATATATATATATATATATATATATATATATATATATATATATATATATATATATATATATATATATATATATATATATATATATATATATATATATATATATATATATGCGTATCCGCATGACCGCAGAGATAAGCAGAGAGAATAGAACATCACATCCATCTGTCTTTGCGAACATCTTCGCCTCTTCCACATCTTCCGCATTCATGCATCTCCTCATACATACCCGCCATATATTCCAACTCCTGGTAATCCCCAAATATTTGAAATACTTGAACATGCTAAGTTTTCTTCTACCCACCACATTTGCCTCATAATTTTTTTAACCGTTCTACTTCGTTCATTTGATTCGCATACCCAAAACATCTCTTACACACTCCATTCTTAATTTTAATTCGCTGTAAATTGATTTTAAATTCGGTTTAGCAACTGATTACGTCACAGTTTCGTGGTAAATTGCTACATTCTTTGAGTCGTCTGACGGAAGAGTTGTATCCGATTTAGTTTTATCTCTTAAATTGAAAATTGTAACATTGACAGTTCTCAATTGCTTCCGTAGAATAATTTAGAATCTACAATTTATTTTCCTTAACAAAAAAATTTTACCAATTTTTTTTTAAACTGTATTTTGGCGAAAGGAACTATCACATTGACACAATCAACATCACATTGACAAAATTGAATTCGGTATGATTTTCTACGATTACAAATAGCTTTTTCAATTTATTTTACAGTTCAATTATTTCGAATCTACGATTTATTTTCTTTAACTTTTCCGACAATTCTTATGTATTTTTTTAAAACTATAAATTGGTAACAGTAATTGGTCATCTTGTCTTCATAATAAATCGCCACATTTATACTATTCTTTCAACAACTTCGTACATAAATAAAAAGCTTGATTTATCAGAAGATCGTTTTTAGAGTTTAAGAATATAATAAAATGTATTACAAATAAACATCAAGCCACTTATTGAACTTTTTCCTGTATAACAGATCTTTTAAGGTAAAACCTGAAGGTTTTTTCTCCATTTAAAAAATATTAAGAATATTTAAAAAAATAATTAAACAATACCTTTCCTTCAAATTGCTAAAACAACACTTTCTGCCCTGTAGCGGGTAAATATTAAGTTAAAAATATGCCGCTTTTGCTGGGATACAGTACATTTTCTGGTCATTCTGAAAACATGCACAACTGAAAATTGACGATTTTTTATTTATGACGTTGTTGAAAGGAGTGAGCAAAATACGTACTTAACCATCAGATCGAGACATCGTCAATATGATGTGATTGTCTAGGATTATAAAAAGCTTTTATTTATTTGAACTTTACAGTTTAATATTTTCAAAGCAACGATACATTTTCCTTCGCAATACTTTTCTGCCTTATACAATTTTTTTACTGTAATTCAACGTGAGGAACTGATTATCTTGTCTTCATTAGATACGTGACCGCACCACATTGTCATAGATTTGATGTGATTGTCTATGATCGCAAATAATTTTTTTTTTACTTATAGTTACTTTTATAGGAAGTTATTTCATAGCCCCGTAAATGCCCAGACTTCCATATTCTTCTTCATCTTTGATGAGATGTCAAAAAATAATATGAAAAAAACTCCTATAATTGGAGATAATCCAGATTTGTGAACAAGTATTAGAACACACTAAAATATACTTATTTATTATCTATTTAATTTTTAATATTTCACCTTTTTCTGTCTTATTTTGTAATGCCATATATATTTAAAAATAAAATAAAGAAATAATTAAATTAAATATTATTACAATATAAATTAATTAAATTATAATAATAATAATAAAACCCTTATCCGCACCCCAATGGTGCATAGGGCACTGCGTCATATAAACGCAGTGTTATGTTGATCGTTTACACATGAAGGAAACGTGATCAGCCCTCCGCTTCAGGTAACAGTCCTGGGTAATATTGAATAAATATTACAGTGAAAAAATCACTTAAATTTATTTTACCCCCCTTGGGAATCGAACCCAGGACCTCCATAACGGTAGCCGAGCGTGCTGACCTTTACACTACGGAGGCGGACAAATTCAATTTATTGTGAACTATGATTTATGTAGCAGGTTTTCTTTTTGTTTAATTTAATAATGCGACAAAATAAGAAATAAAAAATTAATAAATTATCAATGAAACCGCTATTTACAAAACGAAATACGTAGTATTTTTAATAATTCTTGCAATATCGTTTACCAAATTACTGTTTTAACATTGAAAAAGTTTTATGGCAAGGTCTTAGAAGTTAGCAGATGAGCGAGATTGGTTAAATTAATGTTAAACACGAACCGTTTCTCAAGAAACACTTCAAGTTCAACAAAAGGTAATTATAAATAGTTTTTAAAGTAAAATGGTTGCTGCAAATCTAGTAGAATTAAATAAACATTTTCATTAATCGATTCGGCAGTCACTTTGTGGTAAAATCTCTCCATTTTTAATTAATGTTTAACTTAGTAAATACCACTATTTCTTAAAATCTACTGAGATATTAAGAAATTGTAGTATTCACTTAGTAAAACATTAATTAAAAATTATTCGGTCTTGATTATTCGGTCAAAAAAAGATGTGGATTTATGTATATATGAAAGAAACAGAGACTAAAAAAATGTTACATAAAAATGCATAGGACACTGCATCATAACGCAGTATTATCTTAATCGTTAACACATGAAGGAAAGGTGATCAGCCCTCTGCTTCAGGTAATATTGAATAAGTATAAGAGTGAAAAGAATCACTTATATTTATTTGACCCCCTCTGGGAATCGATTCCGGGACCTACAGATCGCTAGCCGAGCGTGCTGACCATTACACTACGGATGCAGACCTAAAATTTAACTTAAAATTGAATCTAAATTTGTAAAAAAAATAGTTAAAAATTAAATTATATTTATTTGATATCACCTGGACATATACCTTAATTTTCACGTGTTATTTTCCTAAAAGCATAACAAAGATAATTTTTTTATGTAATTATACTTTATCGTCTGTAATAATAGGGTCGTTACGGTAGGCGTTCATTAATATTTTATACAACCAACAAAAGACGGTTAACCCTTGCTACCAACGATAAGTGATAACCCTAGGGACTCTCACTGAGCGCAATCTTAAAATTGCGCCCATGTCAATAATCGAACAACCGATTTTTTTGTTATCATTAACTGTTTATTTTCCTTCTGTTACCCCTGGCCGTACAAAAAGGTGCACAGAACACTGTATCGAAAAATGCGCTTTAATATTTCAATATAGATGAAGAGGAATATGGAAGTCTAGGTTCTTACAGGGCTTACGACCTATCAGAGGATGGTTTAAGTAATTACTTTATAAATAATCACAATTTATTTAATAATATAATTAAAGCAATCACTTTATTTACCATTCTATCCATGATTGACAACCACACTGCTCAATTTTTTTAAATTCCTTCATATATATCTATCTCGTGACACAGTACGTGTGACCAGCATAGATGGGTGTTCACAACACCCATCTATGCTGGAATAAGGAAAGCTTTAAGTAAGCTGAGACATTTTTTATTTGTATAATCAGTGGTTGATATAATCAGTGGACATCTAGATAGTCCAGTTTTGACTTCCGAAATAACGACTACCGTACCCTTCACACACCACAATCTTTATTCAGAGTACCTGTCCTTAGAACTAATTATGCGCAGAGTTCACCTTTGTTTCGAATGGCTAGTGAGTACAACTCATGTTTTAACCAAGTTGACATTTTCAATTGCGGAAAACCTGTGTTGAATGGTGAGCATATTGTCCTCTCAGGATTTTTAAAAACTATGCTTCTCTGCATTGTATATATGTCCTTACTAGAACCAACATCACAGACACACATTCATTCATTTGCTAGATCCACACTAAATATTTTATACTTATCTTTATGTTTCTGTGGTTAACTATAATTGACTTGTTTAATGTTTATCTTTGATTGTTTTGTTTTACATATGTTGCTTGTTATTAACGCAAAAAATATAAAAATTAAAAATTAAAAAAAGTTCCGAATCCTGAATTTATATTCACATACTTCGCTCACTCCTTTCAAGAACGTCATAAATCGAAATTCGTCAATTTTCAGTTGTGCATATTTTCGGAATACCCAGAAAATGTACTATATCCATAGCAGCATATTTTAACTTAATATTTACCCGCTACAGGGCAGAAAGTGTTGTTTTTGCATTTTGAAAAAAAAAAAATATTTTGTTTAATTTTTTTTTTTTAATATTATAAATATTTTTCAAATGGAGAAAAAACCTTCAGGTTTTACCTAAAAAGATCAATTTCACAGTAAAAAGTTCAATAAGTGGCTTGATATTTATTTTTAATACATTGTATTACATTTTTAAACTTTAAAAACGTTCTCCTGAAAAATCAAGTATTTTGATTTATGACGTTCTTGAAAGGAGTGAGCGACTTGACGCCCGCCTGAAAACATGTTTTTTTTATGAGGCTTATAATTTTACATGTTATTTTATTCACAATGTTCAAATAACTCACAAGTGGACATACCCAGATTTCTGAACAAGGATTTGGACACACCAAAATGTTGTAAAAAAAAAGTGCGTTGTTTTGGCAACCCTGATTAATGAGTCAAAGGTTAGATCATCTTGTAATGCTTTAAAAGCAGATAATGTTATAATATAATAATTAATACGCTGGTAGCTATCTCTCACATTCCCGCAGGATTTATATTTTTAATTATACTAATGAATATTTAACATCACCCTAATTTAAAACGCCCCGTTATATGTTCACGTTAGAAAACGTAATAAAAACGCCAAGTTAAAAATATATGATCTAGAATTATTAAATTCTTACGTTTCTGTATGCCTCCGTAGTGTGACGGTTAGCTTATTTGGCTACCAAACTGGGTTCGATTCCCAGGAGGTCAAAACAAATTAATAAATACAATTTACAACGAACAATAAAAATGAAAATAGTACAGAAAACCATTATTAAAGTTATTTCGAAAAAAAACATAAATCCAACAAAATTATTATTTAAAAAATTTCAAGTCCCAAATATAGAATCCATTTATAAAAAAAACCGCAATTTTTCAAATACTTAACGGTGAGAACTATTTTAATTTAACAAAAAAAAATATTAAAATTACTCCAAAATGCAACACCAAGCAATTTTAGCAAAACTTCAAATATTTGGCAATCAAACATTACAATAAGCTCCCTAAAGAAATAAAAAAATAGATGATATAAAAATGGATGAAAAAACTTTTATATGTTTTATTGTATAAAATTAAACCACGAGTTTAAGTCCCTCTCCAAGCACCAGAGCACAGTCTCTTTTATGGAGAGGCACAGCGAATTGAAATATAAAAGTTCTCCATTTGTATAAATGATTCAAATGTAAATATATTAAATGAATAAAAATTTAAATATATTAAATGAATAAATATTTTAAAAAAGTTATTTTCTGTCGTTTCTCATGTGTGTGATTTTCATCAAGGATTCGGACCTCACATACTAATAAAAGAGTTTCTGCTTACAAAAAGCTTATTTTTATCTCACCAATAGATGTCTCTAGCGAAGTTCTAGTGATTCGAGAAAAAAAAACAAAATTGGTTCATATATATAGAGCTTCCAAGAATTTGACTTTTTAGAAAACTTGTATTTATTATAATTTATTTGACAGCCATTTGATTCACTTTACACACGTGTAACATTCACCAATTCTACCCGTTATTGACAACCACACTACTCAAATTCTCACCTCCTAATACATCCACCCACCGATTATTTCGACTTCTGACCTTATCCACACTGTTGACATCGGAAAATTGAAATTTGTAATTTTGTGTATGATGAAATAAGTTGATAAATAAATTCAATATTAATCTTCAAAGTAGTCCAAAGTTCATAATAACTTTTAATATCTTGTAATCGATGGATTATTGTTCAAGTTAATTCATTATTATTCATATTTACTTAATAAAGTACGAATTACTGTTTGACCTTTGCACGCAATTTGAATAAGGCACTTAAAGACACTTTAAAATTAATAATTTTATTAAAATTATGATAGAAACTTAATAAAACCATCGTAACTAAATGTACCAAATCATTTTCAGGCACAGGGGGGTGTATTGGGGAGATCTAGCCAAAGTATGTACGTCAACGCCTGTATTCTTAAACACATCGAATGATAAATATAATATTGCTAAAAATAAGGTTATTTTTGACAACTCAACATATCGCTCACTCCTTTCAAGAACGTCATAAACCGAAATTCGTCAATTTTCAGTTGTGCATGTTTTCGGAATGCCCAGAAAATGTACTATATCCCAGCAAAAGCGGCATATTTTTAACATAATTTTTACCCGCTACAGAGCAGAAAGATGCAGAGATTTGCATTTTGAAGAAAAGGTATTGTTTCATATTTTTTTTTAAATATCTTACTAAATATTTTTTCAAATGGAGAAATACCCTTTAAGTTTTACCTAAAAAGATCTGTTGCACAGTAAAAAGTTCAGTAAGTGGCTTGATATTTATTTTTAGTACATTGTATTGTATTTTTAAACTTTAAAAACGTTCTCCTGAAAAATCAAGTTTTTTTTATTTATGACGTTCTTGAAAGGAGTGAGAGATATATGAAGAAGAATATGGGCATTTACGAGGCTTACGACCATTATAGGCTGGTTTAAGTCATCACTTTTTACACGTGTACCATTCACCAATTCTACCCATGATTAACGACCACACAATTCAAATTTTTGAAAGTTCTATATATATGATCGATTGAAACATTGTACAAGAATCATTAGAATATTCGCTAGAGACATCTATTTGTAAGATAAAAAAGCTTTTTATGTTGAGCAAAAACTCTTATAAACTTTATAAAATCAAACATCTTTGTTTTAACCACTTTTTTATTATCAGTAAACCCTAATCAACTGGTTTCGACAAGAACCTTGTCATCATCAGGGTTTATTAAATTTATTTTTAAGTTTTTTAAAGTTGTTTAGTTTTATTAAGTTTATAAAATGTGCCACAAAGTATCTGCTGAAAAACATTCAAGAAAAGAAACTCTTATATTTGTTTGTGAGGTCTAATTCCTGGATTATAATCACACACATGAGAAGCGCCAGAAAATATCTCTTCCATATTCTTCTACATCTATCATTAGATGTCAAAAAATAATATGAAAAATTACTCCTTCAATTGGAGATAATCCAGATTTGTGAAAAAGTGTTTGGACACTCTAAAAATGTTATTAATAATATGGTTATTTGCTTAAAAAAAATTGTTCGCATGAATATCGCAGTCGAATAGCCTTCCTGCGGATATTTATACCGGAGCCGGACTTAAAAGGTCAAAGAGCCGCAGCGGCTCGAGCCACACTTTGCCAGCCGTATATGACTGCATTTTTTTATAAAATACTGTTTTTTCCTCATACTTTCATTCCGTCTTTTCGTATATATCCTTATACTATCGAAATATCATTTGAAAACTCTTTGACTACATGGAAAACGGTGGAAAGTCACGTCAAATATTCATATTTCTATATCGCTCGTCAAATAAACTCGACTCCAACTACCGTGTGCAGAAAATGTCAAATACAACATTGCGCAAACGTGATTGCACCACTGGCGTCGAGTTATATTCGAGTTTGCATTTTACCGGATTGATGTTGGGAATAACTCAACATTTTGAGTGGACACAAGAGCTAAAGGATAATTTATTCATTTTCAAACACTCCTTGTCGGCAGTATTCCTCCTGCAGTCAGATGTTTTAGATACATATTTGTTTTAAAGAGATTCATGAGATTCGGACGTCATGAGGTCAGTACGTCATGACATTACGTACAGTCATGAAGTCTGACGCGTCAGTACGAAAATATATATATATATATATATATATATATATATATATATATATATATATATATATATATATATATATATATATATATATATATATATATATATATATATATATATATATATATATATATATATATATATATATATATATATATATATATATATATATATATATATATATATATATATATATATATATATATATATATATATATATATATATATATATATATATATATATATATATATATATATATATATATATATATATATATATATATATATATAAATTGTAAAATACATTTGAGGGATAGAGGCTATTGCATGTATAACTTCTTGTTTATATTAAGACTTTGTAACTGAAAAACCCATACGAAAATAATACAATTTTCCATACCTCTTTTTTATTTTAAAATTAGGACAAACTTTATATAAAAACATATAACGATTATTTGTAGAGATTATTTGTACGCACTTTTTTTTTATTTTCTATACTGAAACATTGTTATCTTGATAGTTAATTAAATATACACGAAGGGAAGGTGATCAGCCCTGCGCTTCAGGTACTAATCAAAGATAATGTCAAATAATACCAGAGTGAAAAATCGCTTACATTTATTTCGAACTCCTTAGCAATCGAATTCGGGATTCCTAGGCACCATAGCTAAACGTGCTGATCACTGTACTACAGAGCAGATTATTTTTTGGTATTTTGTCATTTTCATTATTTTACAATAAAATTAATCCGTGACGCGACCCACCGATTGAGAAACACCGCTATGAGCTACAAATATGCCACCTGCAAACTTCCTGCGCTGATTGTTAGTTTGTATCACGCTGAAATACACCGGATGTCCTATTGGGAGCCTGGCTGGACAATTCTATTTAACTATAAAAATGAAATTATTCACAATCAACCTACCCCAACTGAAAGGTTAATTATGAATATTCGAGGAGTCAAAATGCAGTTTTAAATTTCACTCATTTAAATTAAAAATATTTTATTTTTACTGAAATATTAATAATAATGTCTATTATCGTTATCACGTAACATGTTCAATGATAAGTAGAATTGTGGATTTACAACATTCTGAGTATGTCCAAATTTCTGTAAAAGGGGAATGTAACCCAGGATTCGGACCTCATATCGCTCACTCCTTTCAAGAACGTCATAAATAAAAAAATCGTCAATTTTCAGTTGTGCATGTTTTCGGAATGCCAAGAAAATGTACTATATCCCAGCAAAAGCGGCATATTTTTAACTTAATATTTACCCGCTACAGGGCAGAAATTGTTGTTTTTGCATTTTGAAGAAAAGGTATTGTTTAATTATTTTTTTAAATATACTTAATATTTTTCAAATGGAGAAAAAACCTTCAGGTTTTACCTAAAAAGATCTGTTGCACAGTAAAAAGTTCAATAAGTGGCTTGATATTTATTTTCAATAAATTGTATTATATTTTAAAACTTTAAAAATGTTCTCCTGAGAAATCAAGTTTTTTGATTTATAACGTTCTTGAAAGGAGTGAGCGATATATAAATGAAAAGAGTCTCTGTTTTAATGCTTTCTTCTTCCCACCATAGATGGCTATTGTGAATTCGCGCAAACTGTGTTACGAGTTAGACCGATATATCAAGAAGTTTAAAAAAATTTAGTAGTGTGGTTGTCAATCATGGGTAGAATAGGTGAATGTTACACGTGTTGTTCACTTTACCTAGCCTATGACGGTCGTGAGCCCCGTAAATGGCCAGACTTACATATTCATCTTGATCTTTGTTGAGATGTCAAAAAATAATGTAAAAAATATATGCTTGTTTATAATTGTATCTAGATAGTGTAGTTACTAATTAAAAATCACGTTTGTTTATCTTTTTTTTTTTTTTTAGCCTTGCAGTATACTCGTAGATATTGTTGAAAAAAAGGTTTTATCTTATATTTTAATTTCGTTCCAATATTTCTCATCAAAACTGCATTCTAAAAACTAACTAACTAACCATCAGGCCGCTTCCCCGCAGGGGTAGGCAGAGAGAATAGAGCGCCACACCACTCTGTCCTTGCAAACATTCTTCGCCTCTTCCACGTTCATGCATCTCCTCATACATACCCGCCGATTGTTACGACTCCTAACCTGACCCCTTAAAGCATTTGGCATACCTGATCGTGCCATGTTTTTCTCGGTCTTCTTCTGCTTCTTTTCCCACTAACATTAACCTCATAAATTTGTTTTACCGTTCTTTCCAAATAACAAGTATATATATTTTCTCTTCATATGTTTTACTTAACCAGTGACCAGGTTTACCAACATCATCAGACTGATGGGAGGCTAGAAAAATCTTATGTACACAACAAGGCAGGGATTGAAAACATGATTTCATATATTTTTTTCTGACATAAAGGCATTAGTATTATATATTATTTTTTGACATCTCATCAAAGATGAAGAAGAATGTGGAAGTCTGGGTATTTACGGGGCTGACGACCATCATAGGCTGGTTTAAGTGATCACTTTACACACGTGTAACATTCACCAATTCTACCCATTATTGACAACCACATTACTCAAATTCTTGGTTCTATTTATATATATGAACCAATTTAGAAACCTTGTTCTTGAATCACTAGAACTTCACTAGAGACATATATTGGTGAGATGTAAAGAAGCTTTTTACTAAGCAGAAACTCTTATATTAGTATGTGAGGTCTGAATCCTGGATTATAATCACACACATGAATAACGCCAGAAAATACCATTTTCATTTAAACTTATAATTTGACCAGATAATTTATTTACAACATTTTGAGTGTAGCCAAATACTTGTTCACAAAATCTGGATTATCTCCAATTACAGGAGTTAATTTTCATATTATTATTATTTATTTTTTTATAAAAGAGTTTCTGCTTAATAAAAAGCTTCTTTACATCTCACCAATAGATGTCTCTAGTGAAGTTCTAGTGATTGAAGAACAAGGTTTCTAAATTGGTTCATATACATAGAACTTTCAAGAATTTGAGTAGTGTGGTTGTCAATAATGGGTAGAATTGGTGAATGTTACACGTGTGTAAAGTGATCACTTAAACCAGCCTATTACGGTCGTCAGCCCCGTAAATGCCCAGACATCCATATTCTTCTTCATCTTTGATGAGATATCAAAAAATAATATGAGAATTAACGCCTGTAATTGGAGATAATCCAGATTTTGTGAACAAGTATTTGGACACACTCAAAATGTTGTATTTATTTATGCATTAGTTTTATCTTTGTAGATCAATATTGTTATTTAATTACTTGCTTCACTTTTCGTACGGCAAATTTCGTATGTTATTAAACTGTTTACACGAAACAACGTCTTGGCGGCTCTCTGATAATTGACGAAACGTGGTTAGGAAATTGTCACTTAATACTTGAGCAACTTGTAGTTTAATCCATCGCGCGAGGGTGTTAGGAATCCTCACTTGATTGATGTACCTACTTCCCTTGAGAAATTAATATCTATTAGAATAATGGGATATTGTAATAGGAAGTGGAGTACTGAAAATCGAGAACATTGTGAGACTCGCTATCAATAATAATAACTAATTAACTTTTTTTTCTTTATTTTAATTATATTTAAATTTATTTTAAATTTTTCTTTATTTTAAATAACAAAAATTGAAATACGAAAATATTTGTATAAAATATAAATATGAATACAAAAAAAGATCCCACAAAGGCATGGCCTGTGTGTGGGTATACAATATTATTTAGTCATAGTTAAGGGTATAAGGGTATAGGTATTTTAATTAGAACTAGAATAATAGTGTTAATTTAAAATACAAAAAATACTTGACTATCAGAAAATATATTTATTTTTCAATAAAATTAAAAACTTAAAAAAGATGAAAAAGTAAAAAGTTAGCAAGCATGTACTACAAGAAAAAGGAGCTTAAATCTGTCTCTTCAATTAACCAACACACAGCGATCCATGGAAAAATCCATGCTTGGTTTTAGCCGGAGGGATAAAATTAAAAAAGAATATACCAGGAAAAAAAAAAACAAAGTAGAGTACATCATGGATCGCGTGGCAAAACTCAAATGGCAATGGGCAGGACATATAGCGAGACGAGACCCAACAAGATGGACCCCAAGAATTCTAGGATGGAGACCTTGGAAGAGCAAAAGAGTCTCTCTCAAGGTCTCCATCGTAGAATTCTTGGGGTCCATCTTATGGGGTCCTATCTCGCTATATGTCCTGCCCACTGCCATTTGAGTTTTGCCACACGATTCATGATGTCTTTTACTTTTTTTTTCCCCTGGTAAATTCATTTTAATTAAAAAAATTAATAACTTATGAAGTGATATAAGAATGTTTGAAATATTTAAAATCGTTTATTTTTTAGAACCTAAATTTTTATCTAAGCGAGTCCCTGAAATTACTTTCAGCGAGGATACTTGTGTGTTTTACAATGTGCTAAATGAATTTTCCACTTTTGCTACCATTCTCAGCTGTAAAACTAGGCTCTCGAAATATTCCAAAGAAACATTATGTCAACTTGTCAGGGTAATGTGTACATTTATGAACATATTTAAACGAGTTTTGCGGGGATTTGTGTGCCACATTAGCTAAAATAACTGATTCTTGTAACAATTAAGCAAATTAATGTATCATGTGATTTCTCATTCTTGGGAAAGAAAACCTGTTTTATAATAATACGTATGTAATGAAAAAAAAACTCCCAGGGCATAATGATGAATTCGCTGTTTATGAATTGATATATACTTTAATATACTAAAGATATGTTCAATATTCAGAGCATCAACTCTCTGATCATTTTTTCATCACCTTATCTATGTCTATTGGTTTTAAGATGTTCCCTAATAGACATGTAAGTCAGTGTAACGCCATCTATCGAACGTAGCGGCAATAATAAACATTTATAACACATGTTCATGGCAGCCAGCGTGCTTCTTGAGAGCTTTAAAAAAATGTATACCCACAAGCAATGCAAAATATAAATATGCTTTCTCTTTTCTTCCTTATTCATTTATCTAGACGGAGCCACACCAACGCGTGGCTGAATATATGTATATAGAGAATATATATATATATATATATATATATATATATATATATATATATATATATATATATATATATATATATATATATATATATATATATATATATATATATATATATATATATATATATATATATATATATATATATATATATATATATATATATATATATATATTTATATATTTATAAATATATATATATATAAATATATAAATATATATATATATATATAAATATATATATATATATATATATATATATATATATATATATATATATATATATATATATATATATATATATATATATATATATATATATATATATATATATATATATATATATATATATATATATATATATATATATATATATATATATATATATATATATATATATATATATATATATATATATATATATATATATATATATATATATATATATATATATATATATATATATATATATATATATATATATATATATATATATATATATATATATATATATGTACATATATATATATATATATATATATATATATATATATATATATATATATATATATATATATATATACAATATATATATATGTGTGTGTGTGTATGTGTATGTGTATGTGTGTGTGCTTAATTAACTAAATTCTTTTGAAATTCTTTTAAACTGGAAGTAATTATTGTAATTTATTTTCATAAAACCGTTTTAAGATATTAATTAAAAACAAAATTAAATATATTTCAGAGCTTTGATTGGTAAGAAGTAAAATACAAAAATTGAAATAAGAAACATAATTACAATGGCACTGACAATATGAAAAATGATCAAACGCTTAGTATTATTTTCATATAAAAATATTATTTTATTAGTTTATATATTTCTTATTATCACGCACCGATTTATTTCTTAGTATTAGATTATTTAATATTTTATTATTATTCTCATTAAATATTTTCTTCATTCTTTCCTGCCGCCATGTTTTGAAAAAAACAACAAAGAGAATATTTTACGCCCCCGTATACATTTATCTTAAATTAAAGAAACATAATTGAAGTAATTTTACTTTTAATATCGAAAAACCTTTGATGTTTTTTTGTCCTCATAAGATTCCTTAAAAAAAACTGTAATAGGAGAATTCAATCAAAAATATTATTTCTGAAACAATTATCAATCTTTAATTTATTCTAACGAATGGCACACAGACCTCATTATGTATACTAACGAGAAAAATAATTGATTTTGTCGAAGGTATTTTGGATGAAAGGAATAAGATTGAAACATTTGTATTCTTGAATCACATTTGGAGAGTACTTTTAACAAAACGAATTTACTGTTAAATTATCGGTCCATCATATTTTCTTCCTATTTTTCCTCTACATCCCCCATTCAACTACATCTTCTTCGTGAATTACAATCTGTATGATGATTGGTTCGCTTATTTCATGGTCAGTCTCCGCTAATCTCTCTATCCTCCGTTAATCTCTTTCAAAATAATATTTTTAAAAGCGAACTTGAGGTTAAGGCCCAGCATTCGTTAAGTTGCAGCTCAATTTTCTCTAAATTCAAGAAAAATTTTAAGTAATATACTTTTTTCTTAAAAATCCGTTTTTTTTTAAAATATTTTTTCTTAGAAATTATTATTATTATAACCCTTATCCGCACCTAATGGTGCATAAGGCACTGCATCAAATTGACGCAGTGTTATCTTGATCATTACTTACATGCAGGCAAGGTGATCACTCTTGCGCTTCAGGAACCAGTCCAGGGTAATATTGAATAAATATTACAGTGTTAAATCACTAATATTTTTTTCACCCCCCCCCTGGGAATCGAACCCGGGACCTCCAGCACGGTAGCTAAACACGCTGACCATTACACCACGGAGGTGGACATAATAGAAATAATTACATGGTTTAATAAAGAAATGAGTTATTGAAAGGTTAAAACATTTTTTTATCAAATACACATCCTTTTTAAAAAATACCTACTTTTATAATACAAAAGTATAGGTTGTATAAGTATGTTTTCTTTTTCAATAATTATTTAACATCTCGGTAAACAGCTTGGGTACAATTAAACACCAATTGACAATTCAATCCCGTGTCTCATCAAGTAAAATAAAAATATACACGACACGTGTTAGACCGATTGCATATGGGTTATAGACCAGAGGAGACATATTAAGAAAATATAATAATCCCTTCTTAGAATTCCAGAAGTGACAACATTGATGTGCATAACCGGAAACACGTTTAAAGAGCGAATAAAGTACATGGAAATTCGGAAAATGTGTAGTACGGAGAATGTAATCAGATGAGGAAGACAGCAAAGACGATTCTGGAATGCCCATGTCAACTGAATGAATGAAAATAGACTGCCCCGAATTGCTCATCAAGAGAACCCAGACGGAAGAAGACCTCCAAAGCAATAATAGTGGGGCAGCTGGCAGTCCACGTCATAAGAGACAGATAACGGACAGATCCCAAGATACAAAAGAAGGAAAAAGAAGAAAAAGTCCCACTATATCTAGTCATCAATTTAATACGGCTGTTCAAACTTAAAACACAGAAAGGAACATTTTTTTGTAGTACGTTTTTTTGCATTTTTGGACTAAGTAGAATCTACTTAGTCCAAAAATGCAAAAAAAAACCTACTACAAAAAAATTTCACATTCTGTGTAAAAATACAAAAAAAACCTAGTACAAAACAATGTCCCTTACTGTGTTTTGAGTTTGGACAGCCGAATACCTATTAATAACAATATTTTGAGCGTGTCCAAATACTTGTTCACAAAATCTGGATTATCTCCTATTACAGGAGTTATTTTCATATTATTTTTTGACATCTCATCGAAGATGAAGAAAAATATGGAAGTCTGGGCATTTACAGGGCTGACGACCGTCATAGACTATTTTTTTGAACACACTCAACATGTTGTGAATAAATTATCTGGTCAAATTATAAGCTTAAATAATAAAAATGAAAATTATATTTTCTGGCGTTTCTCATGTGTGTAATTATAATCCAGGATTCGGACCTCACATACTAATATAAGAGTTTCTGCTTAGTAAAAAGCTTCTTTACATCTCACCAATAGATGTCTCTATTGAAGTTCTAGTGATTCAAGAACAAGGTTTCTAAATTGGTTCATATATATAGAACTTCCAAGAATTTGAGTAGTGTGGTTGTCAATAATAGGTAGAATTGGTGAATGTTACACGTGTGTAAAGTGATAATTTAAACCAGCTTATGACGATCGTCAGCCCCGTAAATGCCCAGACTTCCATATTCTTCTTCATCTTTGATGAGATGTCAAAATATAACCTATTAATAATCAAAATATTAGAATAAACCATTGTTTACGTGGGCAGGGATTTAGTACTTAAAACTGTGAATTATAAATTTATAAGGGTACTTTTAAGGGTGAATTGAATTAATATTTCGGGATGGCGTTTTGTGGTTTTCAAAACTTTTCCCTCTGGGGTCGTTTATTTTTTGCAACACTGGTTTATCTACATACATTAAAACTGGAAACTTTCTTGAAGCACTTAATGAAGCAATTGTTTCTTACGTTAAAAAATAAAATAAAAATTACATTAATCAAATACATTTTATGATTTTGGACACATTTCATGCAAATAGACAAATATTGAAATAATAATTGAGATCTGCTTAATAAAAGCTTACCTCAATACAATACAGATGGCTGTTGTGTTGCCAAATTATTGTGATGTCAAATAGTCAATAATCACGTTTTTGTCAAAACTGCACTTGGTCACTTTCTCCTGTATGACTAGGATATATTACAAAAGTAAATTCACTTCCTAAGTTAAATCAAGAATTAAAATCAAACACCTAAGTTATTTCACTGCTAACTTAGAATTAAAGAAATGTAAAAACTCATGCCTCTAGCGAGATAACGAGTGTTTTTGTCTAGAATTTTCACTCTGAATTACATGAAATTATAGTTACTTTAAACATAAAGAGTACATTCACTCACGAGTAGGCATAGGCTATAAAATAGGCTATAAAACTTTAAAAGTTGAACCCTGAGTAGGGTCATAAAAAGCGGTGTTGCATAAGCCGTAGCTAGATTTCAGAGTCACTTGGACGTTAGGTATTTCAAAAATATTAAATATTTATTTCCCTCTTCTAAATATGTTTTGCTTTTCTTTCTTTACTCATTCGGTCTACATGCCCAAACCATCTCAACACACCTCTCAAAGTGGCAATGGCTAGAATACTCGGGATTGCACACCCAGAATATATTATTAGCTTGAGTAAGCTAATAATAATATTACCTATGCTTCAATCCTGAGGCAGAAATTAAAAAAAATATTTTTTCGAGTTTCCCTTAGTAATTTTATTCACATTTCCATTACTTCCTCCAACCCTCCTTCCGGTTTACCAAATTGAGTTTCCTGTTCCGGTTTAATACAATATTTTTATTATTATATTAATAATTTGGCTTTACTTGACCCGGAGATGTGATTTCCTGTAGAAAATATCCTGCTTTTAAAAAATAAATAAATTAGTTTCATTAAATACATTTTTATTTTCAATATTACAATCTAAAGTATTTCATACATTTTTTTTTTCTTTTACTAGATTCTAAAGATCTGTTCCTCCACTTAATAATGTGTGAATATACAAAAGTGTGTTCACTCTTTGCCGTCAAAAGTTGTTCAACCGCTTGTGTGTTGAAAATGGATATATTGACTCTGAAATATTTTACAACATTTTAAGTGCGTACAAATACGTCACAAATCTGGATGTTCTCCAATGAAAGAAGTTATTTTTCATATTATTTTTCTTCGACATCTCAACAAAGATGAGATGTCAAAGAATAATATGAAAAATAACTCCTATAATTGGAGATAATCCAGATTTATGAACAAGTAATTATACACATTAAAAATGTTGTAAATAAATTAACTGGTTAATTTATAGGCTAAGATAAAAAAATGAAAGTGATATTTTCTAGCGTTTCTTATTATGTGATTACAATCTAGGATTCGGACCTCACACACAAATAAAAGAGTTTCAGCTCAATTAACAGCTTATACATCTCACCAATAGATATCTCTAGTGAAATTCTAGTGGTTCAAGCACAATGTCACGAAATCGGATCATACATTTAATTTAATAATAATAATAATAAATCTTTATTCCAGCTTGAATTAGTGGTAGATGCAATACTTCGTCAGCCATATATGTTTTACAACATTTTTTTTTTATAAAATGAAATTAAAAAATAAACAAATAAAAATAAAAAATGATAAGAAATGGCGAAAGAAAAAAAAGGAAATTTGGACAGTTGTAGATGAAGATTAGCTCGCTGACAAACATATACTGTGTTATATATAATATATAGAACTTCCAAGAATTAGAGTAGTATAGTTGTAGAATTGGTGAATGTTACACGGTGTAATGTGATCACTTAAACCAGCTTATGTCAGTCGTTAGCCTTGTAAACGCCCAGACTTCCATATTATTCTTCATCTTTGTTGAGATAAAAATTATCCACATTCAAATAGTATAGAAGGAACGTATTGTATTCCAACATTTATTGAATTGATACTTTTATGAAAAGATGAATGTAGGTCGTAGGTTGAGTTTGGTTAGCCTTGTAAACGCCCAGACTTCCATATTATTCTTCATCTTTGTTGAGATAAAAATTATCCACATTCAAATAGTATAGAAGGAACGTATTGTATTCCAACATTTATTGAATTGATACTTTTATGAAAAGATGAATGTAGGTCGTAGGTTGAGTTTGGTTTATTCATATATTTTTTTATCACAATAACCTAACAGTTATAGAGCCTCCTTTACAGGTGGTTGATGTATGTATATATTCAATATATACGAAGCTTTTCCTATTGAAAACGTCACAGGAAATCACCGGTTCCAAAACATTTTAAAAGTATAAGTTTTGCTCTGACATTTCTTATTCAATCTTTCCCTTACGGTGCTAAAAACTTCCGCGTGCACCGGTGATATCGCTCGCCCCTTTCAAGAGTGTCATAAATCAAAAATCAACAACTTTCAGTTATGCATGTTTTCAGAATGCCCAGAAAATATACTATATCCCAGCAAAAGTGGGATATTTTTAATTTAACATTTACCCGCTACAGGGCTGAAAGTGTTGTTTTTGCATTTTGAAGAAAAGGCATTGTTTAAGTACTTTTTTTAATAAACTAAATATTTTTCAAATGGAGAAAAAACCTTCAGATTTTACCTAAAAAGATCTGTTGTACAGTAAAAAGTTCCAAAAGTGGCTTGATATTTATGTTTAATCCATTGTATTATATTTTTAAACTTTAAAAACGGTCTCCTAAAAAATCATTTTTTTTTATTTATGACGTTCTTGAAAGTAGTGAGCTATGTGTATTTTGTACACCATAAGAAAATGTGATTTCAAAACTAGAAAAATGTGAGTATTACTAAATCTTGCTTTTATTTACCATAGTTGAAGTTGCAATGTTACAATTTTGTAATGTTACCTCTGGCAAGTATCAGAAAATGAGACAAAAATAAAAAGTAAAAATAAAATAGCTAGCTTAGCGACTGTTGAATCAATTCATGCATTTCATTTTTGCACACTGGCTTTAATAGCGTAGGGATCATGAAATAAAAATCTCGATTATTGACTACATTGTAGTGCCTCATCCGGCCCCGACCACCATAGACGAACCGATGACTTGAGGTACATTCTCTCTCGTCATCCCACCAGCAGCGTGAACAGCCGCTACATTCTACATCAGTGCATGGTCATTATAAAATTTGTAACTTTAAATAATTTTTGTGAATATAAAAACCCAGTACTTAAATTTTTTATCTTAATTATTTATTTATTTATTTATTTCAAAACATATTATATTCGTAAATCATATATGCATATAATATTCCCGATGAGTAATTTCCATTTCTCATTTTGGGACATGGGATTAAGGTTAACAAGACTGGAACACAAATAATAAAGTTACGAAAGAAAATTCACAAAACTAATACTAATACATGGCAAAATATAAAAACAATAAACAGGTACAAAAATAGTCACAAGAAGCATATTTAAAAGAATAAATGAGAAAACACTAGGTAAGAAGCATATTTAAAATATACAAATGAAAAAAATATAACAAATGAGAAATTATAAAAAAAAAACATAAGGTAAAAACAAAATAAGAGAATATGACTAATCACTACATATTTATTTTATTTATTGTTTCGGCATTAACTTTGTGGTAAGACATGTTACAATGATTAAAGAAAACACTTGTTTTTTACCACTTGAGTTTTATTATAGACTACATGTTTCAGAAGTTAAACTTCCATCATTCAGGTCTGTATAATAACTGAATACTTATATTCAGTTATTCAGTTATTCAGTTATTAAACAGACCTGAATGATGGAAGTTTAACTTTTGAAACATGCAGTCTATAATAAAACTCAAGTGGTAAAAAACAAGTGTTTTCTTTAATCATTACTACATATTTATATTTGTAAACTTAATTTTGCGAATAAAAAAACGTGAATCATTCAAGTAAGTCTATTTATTATATTTTCATCGTTAATAAAACGCAGCTTCTGAGGAGCAATAAATGGAGACGCACGTAATTAGTGCAAACACACATTTCCCCATATCAGGTGACCACGTCCCCATAACATGATTCGCGATTATTGACCGTAAATTGCTCGATGTAAACGCGCCTTTATACAAATTATATTATGAGAAAAGTTTCACAACATCTGAAAAAATTCACGGCGCATAGCCCACGGGAGAAATTCAATGTTTTCTCTGCATAAAAAAATGTCTCCAAATATAGCAATGTTCAAAGGCGATTTTTCATTCTTTTCGAATACTCTGTTAACAATATACGCATAAAGTTTTACCCTTAAACGAGAGGGGCAACATTTTCAGAGACATCTTGTAACACGGGTTTTGTTTTAATAACAAATATTCCAACTTTTGGATATATTAAGTTTTTATTTTCAAAGGGGCTTGACTGAAAATTAGGCGACGCATATCTTCCAATTTTTGGGAAATTTTCTGTGGAAAGAAAATGATTTTCTTAATAAGAAAACTTTTAAAAACAACATATATTTACTAAATATGGATACGCGAATATTCGCCTCCGTAGTGTAATCGCCAGAACGTACCCAATGGTGCATAGGGCACTGCGTCATATAAACGCAGTGTTATCTTGATCGTTTACACATGAAGGAAAGGTGATCAGCCCTCCGCTTCAGGTACCAGTCCAGGGTAATATTGAATAAATATTACAGTGTAAAAATCACTTATATTTATTTGACCCCCCACTGGGAATCGAACCCGGGACCTCCAGTACGGTAGCCTACCGTACTGGAGGTCCCGGGTTTGATTCCCAGGGGGGGGTCAAATAAATATAAGTAATTTTTTACTCTAATATTTATTCAATATTACCCTGGACTGGTACCTGTAACAGAGGGCTGATCAACTTTCCTTCATTTGTTAACGATCAATACTGAGTTTATATGATGCAATGCCAAAGAGGAAGAAGAATACGGGTGTTTGGGTATTTACAGGGCTTATGACCTGTCAAAAGCTGGTTAAGTGACTATTTTCAAACGTTCAACATACATCATTCTGATGATTGACAGCCACGCTACTTAAATTTATGGAACTCCTAGATACTACATATGATCAATCTCTTAACACAGTAAAAGTGAGTTTACGACAACTATATTTGTTGGATTGAGAAATCCTTTATTTAGCAGTTACCTTTTAATTAGATTTATACATGATTCGAGTCCCAGAGTATTTTTTTAAATTCTGGAAAATACCTGAAAATATGGTTTTAAATTTTGTATGCAGCTTATCATATGACGACATTAATATTTAAGTATTTGGACACACTCAAAATATAATTGTTTATTTCCACATCGCTCTCGACCTTAAATGGACACTTCGGTGTTTGTTTCTATACGTCTTCATTATTTACGACCAGGAACAACTATCACGTGTTAAATTGGATATTAAATGACCATAGCACGTCATAAATTCCTTTATTGCAGATATTTAAGTGAATATGAAAACAGTAAAATAAATTAATTATTATAATTTTCTTTAAATAATTAATATATGTATTAGGCTACGAAACAATTTAGGTACAAAAAACTAACTCAAAAATATAAGCATTAAAGAATATGTGTAAGTCCCTCTTCAAACACAAGAGGTTAGTCTGTTTATTTGAGAGAACATCGTAAGTATTGTAATTTTAATATTGTAAAGTAGAAATATCGTTAAAATTTATTAAATTATAAATTTTATTTCAGTCCGCCTCCATAGTGTAGTGGTTAGTGCGCTAGGCTACCATGCTGGAGGTCCAAGGTTCGATTTCCAAGAGGGTCAAAATAAATATTAGTGATTTTTCATTCTAATATTTATTTCATATGACCCTGGACTGGTACATGAAGCGGAAGGTTGATCACCTTTCCTTCGTGTATTTAACATACATAACGTCTCCTATACGATGCAGTGCCCTATGCACCATTTGAAATTATAAATACTACCTATCAAATACGATTGAAATACATGTAGGTATTTCGAATCAAGTAGGTTTTCTTTTGAATCCAGAGTTACATAGTATCGAGTATTTATTTTTCTTCTTCCGAGTATTTAATTTTCTATAAATCCAAGTAACATTTTACGTAATTGATTTTTTTAAACACTGTTCTTAGGATTAAAAGAAAATATGTTTTCTTCGAAATAATTACATGGTTTAGAAAAGTAAGGAGTTAAAAAAAATATATTTTTTATATAGATATTATCCGGTGGAATTAACGAATGCTGGGCCTTAAAACGCCATTACACTACGAAATCCGATATTAATACATGCAGGTATTACGTACATAGTAAGTTTTTGAGTTTCATTGTACCCAGTATTTTTTTAATGAGTATCTTATCTTTTAATATTAATTTTTAAGTCTGAATGTGTGTGCGCCAAAAATGACGGCTATAAAATGTTAATTTTGTTCATTTAATCGGGAAAATGTTTCCCTCGCTACGCATAAAGAGTTTTCTAAGGCGATTAAACGGCAAACCACGGGCTCGCGGTTCGCTGTAACACCGCTCTTATTAAGTGATACAATTCTCAAAGGTCGTTAGAAGTTCGAGTACATAACCAGTCAACAAACAAATATTAATTTATTTGAACCGATTAAGTGCTGAGATTGTTTCTTATAGGCATGCTAAAATTGCTGAAGACTTTTGCAAAAATGGTATTTTTTATGATTTATTTTTAAAGCACTAACTTGAATTAAAATGTAACTTTGTTTTAAAATCACTATGAATATTTTATTTAATTAATAATAAATAATAAAACCCTTATCCGCACCCCAATGGTGCATAGGGCACTGCGTCATATAAACGCAGTGTTATCTTGATCGTTTACACATGAAGGAAAGGTGATCAGCCCTCCGCTTCAGGTACCAGTCCAGGGTAATATTGAATAAATATTACAGTGTAAAAATCACTTATATTTATTTGACCCCCCCTTGGGAATCGAACCCGGGACCTCCAGAACGGTAGCCAAGCGTGCTGACCATTACACTACGGAGGCGAACGATTTTATTAAATTACTCAATATAATGTCTCCCGGTTTCGAAGCTAACCGCTTCTTTATCGAGACTGATTAATACTAAAACACTATCAACTCAACAAAATTCAAAATATTTTGACTGTTAGGCAAAGGAGCTTTATTTTTTATTTAGGTGTGTACAAAATATAATTATATTTATCCTCAAATATAGAGAAATTTTAGTGTTTATTTCTTTTATTGGTGAAAAACATACTACTCAAAATACTCAAATAAAACAGAACTATTTAATAAAAATACTAATATATATTTAAAATAAATCCGATTTGAGAAAGAAATAAATTCCATTGTTTTAAATCTCAACAAAGATGAAGAAAATTATGGAAGTCTGGAAATTTATAGGGTGACTGACCTGTGAAAAGCTGGTTAATTGATCACATCACACACGTGTTACATTCTCTCTACCCATGATTGACTGCCACAATACTTAAATATTAATTATAAAGTGTCATGAGATTGATGATATATATGTATAATATACATATTTATCATCAAATATGTATGGGAGTTCCTAATTTTTTGTAGAGTTGTTGTCAATCATGGGTAGAATGGTAAATGTTACAAGTGTGTAAAGTAATAAGTGATCACTTGACTTGTCTATGTTAGACCAAAAGCCTTGTTAATACCCAGACTTCTATATTCTTCATCATCTACGTTGAAATGTCAAAAATTTAAAAATTACTCCTGAGTGGATAAACCCAGATTTGTGAACAAGTATTTGGATCTTTGTGGTTGGACCGCAGTCAGGTTAGGTCAGGTTAGGAGTCGTAACAATCGGCGGGTATGTATGAGGAGATGCATGAACGTGGAAGAGGCGAAGAATGTTTGCAAGGACAGAGTGGTGTGGCGCTCTATTCTCTCTGCCTACCCCTGCGGGGAAGCGGCGTGATGGTTAGTTAGTTTAGTTAGTTAGTTTACTTTATTCATAAAACTTTCATAAAAATTCTTCAAGCGTTTCCTAATATGTAAAATAATTCAAGAAGAATCTTATAAACATTTCACGATGCTCTCCGCTAACCAAAAAAACTTACTTAACTCAACCATAGATGTTGCCGAGAACTCACATGGGAATGAAGGTGTCAATTGAAGGATAAATACAACATCCGAAATTTGAAAAGTGTCAATCATGGGTAGAATTTTGAATTTTACACCTGTATAAAGTGATTAATTAAAACTTCCATATTCCTATTCATGTTTGTTGTGATATCAAGAAATATAATAAATTGATTATATTTTTTTAAACAAACTTGCATTTTATTATAAATCGTAACAAACTTATATTTTCGTGAGAGAACGACGTTCTTTAAAAACATAATGTTAAAAAACATTAAATAATATAATGACGTATTTAATAAAACAAATTTTAGTGAAAATTCAAAACTTCGTTTATTTATTTTTAAATTTTCTTTGAGCGGTAAATTTTAAGTTTCTTTGCTGCGTCCACGGCAGAATCTGTCATTTAACATAGGTAAATTTCTCTTCACATTGTTTTTTTTTTCCAAAAGCAATTACGCCGTGATATTAGACAGTATGGCCGCCATCCAAGGTGATTTTGGCGCGCAACCTAATTGAGCCACAAAATGGCGGAACGCGGGAACTAATTTCCTGATATCATTCATTCCATTTCGCCACATGATGAGCCCGTAAACCGTTTACATGTTGTTCCGAATCTCTTTATACCGGAAAATTTTTCAGAAAGGAATAATTTTGCTCACATTTAGGAAAGTGATTTCAAATTGGCAAAGAAAATAGGGGAGAACTGACAAATTTGATAAATCGTCGTTTTTCAATAGTATCTTGTGAAAGTAAAATGTTTTTTTAAGGTTATATAATATATAAACTATATCATTTTGTTCGCCTCCGTAGTGCAATCCTCAGCACTCTCGGCTTAAACCGGAGGTCCCGGTTTCGATTCCCAGGGGGGGGGGGTTAAATAAAGTGTTTTTTTCACTCTAATATCTATTCAATATCATACTGGACTAGTACTTGAAGCAGATGCAAACCTTTCTTTCGTGTGTTTGGATCAAAATAACACTGCACGTAAATGATGCAGTGTCCTATGCTCCATTGGGGTGCGGACAAGGGTATTGAAATTGAATGAATATATGAACATATATAGTTAGTTTCCTCTGTGGGAATCCATCTCGGAACTTTAAGTATGTTTGAATATTTATTTATTTATTGGAAAACCAACAGAATATTTACAAAATACAAAAAAATAAAAAAAATAAAATAAAATTACAATTACAGGTTTTCACTTAGTAATCTAAAAATAAAAATAAACTGTCATGTACATAAGTATAACTATATAATATTATAACTTACAATTCTTTATCAAATAGTCAAACAAACATCAACAATATTTCATTTAAACGTTTTAAAAGAAACATCATTGATGTATATTTTATTAAGCATTACATTGTACATATCGCAGGCTCGATTTAAAAATTAATTTTGGTAGGACTTAGTATGTATGCATGCATTTTAGGGAATTTGAATAATGTTTTGTTTATGGTCTGTGCTCCCGGGACTCTACAATTGATGAGTGATAAAAACTCTGGCCAATGTTCATAATTATTTAAAATTTTATTTAAAAAAATAAGGTCAGCACTGTTCCTACGTGTTACGAGCTTGGGTAAATTCATAAATTCATTGCTTGCAATATGCATGTGTTTTCTGAGTTTTTACAATTTACTTTTCAACATAAATTACTGTTTTTACGAAAATACCAAATTATTTGAAAATCCTCTTAGATTTTCAGTTAAGACATCATTATGACGCTCCAAAAACTGTAAAATGAATATCGTATTTAATTTATGAAATATCAAAATTCTTTGAAAATTCGTGAATGGGTACTTTCATTCGAATTTTCGAATCGACTTACATATTCAGGTAGGTACTTTTTCGTGGCTACCTAATATTATCCTTTGGAATACTTTCGAATAACGGTCTTTATTCAAACGCTCGACTGAATATCGCCCTATTTTAAAATATTCATACCTCACAATTCACATACATGGTGGATTCGGAGGTTAATCAGTGTAATTCACATTTTTTGTAAATAGAATTTTGGTTCGTATTAAGACTTTACATGAAGTAAAAAATTATAATTATTTTATAATTGTTTTAAAAAAAAACCTCCAGCAACGCTCACGGAACAAGCATAGGTACACTCTTGTTGGAAGCCCAAAAGCGACTGCCGACTGCCACTAGCCCGCTAGTCAAAGAACATTGAGCTTTGAGCTCCTCACGCTTGCACAGTGCAAGTATGGAAGAGTGAGATACGAATATAGTGTCGCGGTTCCTGCACACACGCGTTTTTTATAAGCTAATTCGTTTCCGATGTTCACAAAATACCTCCGATGAACCCGATTAATTCTGATTATTAATTAATTTCATATTAATATTATTTTTTAAATCAATGCGTAAATATGTAATGGAAGAATAACTAAAATCTAAGACTTGTATTTATTATATTTTTAGAGATATTTATGGTTTTTAGAAGCAATGTGTACAAAGTACATAACACCGGGAAGGGAGGGTTAAACAAATTTTTTTATCTCTTAAGTTCTTAATGGACTTATACCGATTGACCAATGAAGCCTCCGTATCCAGCTCAAGTCCAGGGTTGCCATTTTTGTTTGAAGTGTAATCAGTATACGAATCGGTACCTACCGCAATTTCCGCAAATTTAGCGGGCTGAAAATTTTCTATATATTATTTACTGCCGGGTTCAAATTGTCAAGAAAATTTACGCTTTAATTTACAAGGTAATGCGATAAAGTGCGGTTTTAATGAATCAAACGAAAAAGTTGTAAGTAAATTAGGCTAGAGGGTCCTTTTTCTGTTTTAATCACTGAGGGGAAAAGAGGTCTAAATCTTTTTGTAAAAAATTAACCGAGTTTATCCAGGCGAAACCCAAATTTTAAATAACTGATTGCATTAAATGAAAGATTTTTTCAACTTTTTTACCCAAAGATTTATAATCGTTCAATACACACTTAGCTGTCAAATTGACAGTCTCAATTATAGGAATAAATGCCTCAATCAGATGCAAAATCTACCTTGAATGTTTGCTTTTATTATCATAACTATGATTCCGCATTCCATATTATTTATTGATTCGGCATTAATTTTTGGAATGATTATTTTAAAAATTAAACACTTCGCTCACTCCTTTCAACAACGTCATATATCAAAAATCGTCAATTTTCAGTTATGCATGCTTCAGAATGCCCTGAAAATGTACTTTATCCCAGCAAAAGCGGCATATTTTTAACTTAATATTTACCCGCTACAGGGCAGAAAGTGTTGTTTTTGCATTTTGATTAAAAGGTATTGTTTAATTATTTTTTTGAATAAACTTAATATTTTTCAAATGGAGAAAAAACATTCGGTTTTACCTAAAAAGTTCAATAAGTGGCTTGATATTTATTTTTAATGCATTTTATAATATTCTTAAACTTTAAAAACGATCTCCTGATAAATCAAGTTTTTAATATGATAATATGACGTTGTTGAAAGGAGTGAGCGACTTATCTAATCACCTGTTGATAAAAATATCTGTAGTTTTCAAAACTAGCCGTGTGTAATGAAATATAAAACTCAATAAGTGTTAATTAACATGTGCTTGATTTTAAAAATAATTTCCGCATTCCATTGTACTATTATAATATCTATTTCGCAAAAAAATTCAACTGACAGAATGCTTAATATAACATCAAGTCTGTTATTTACCATAGGTACCTACTTTTACATTATTTCCCACCATATACCATATTATTTTATGGTTGGTTAATACATTTCCACGTCATAAGGTTTCATGACGTCACGGGTTAATTCCACCTTTAACTTTATGGACCAATAAAACTGATAAATGTGGAAACCGTGAACACGTGAAAAATATAATAAAATTGTTCACAGGTCTGTCTCTAATGATTGAGAATCTGGTATTGTAGTGTTGCTAGTAAGATGGTAATATTGGGCTACTTATAGTGGCTATTGACAGTAAATTACATTTAAAAGCCACATTGTATTACTGGTACTGCTTGAATTATATGTTAAATGTTTATAAAATTAAATAACTTAGATTAAGATAACTTAGATAAAAAATTAAATAACATTAGTTTTAACCACTTTTTTTTAATACAATTTAACCCACTGGTTTCAAAAAGAACCTTGTCATCACCTCCAGGTTTATTTTAATTCAAAAATATTAAAAAACTCTCTCAAAAAACTTCCACACACTCCTAAAAATCCTAAATCTTTTGGTGAGAGTATTTTAATGTTTTTGAATTAAAATACACCCTGATGATGACAATGTTCTTGTCGAAACCGGTAGGTTAAATTTTATTAACAAAAAAGTGGTTAAAACTAAGTTATTTCATTTTTTAAAGTTTATAAAATGTGACACAAAGTATCTGCGGAAAACATTCAAGAAAGTATATATGTATTTATTGACAATTGCCATGGATTTTCGTAGAAAGACATCTAGAGGAAGACAAAAAATTCATGGATGCAACAGAAAGACAATATGTTTCGAAGGCAAGGGCTAGGTGATGTTGTCTATGATAGAAGGACCTACATACAACCTGAGGACGAGGAGAGCTGACCCCAACAGTCTATAAAGATGATAAGTTTGAATGGAGCCAGGAAGACCTTTCAATAATTCCTTTCTTTTCAAATTTTATTTCGAAGAAAAACTTATTATTTTTAATACAAAAACCTGGATTTTAAGAATATAAATCTTTATCCCGTGCACTTATAATCAATGAAAACGCATTTATTGTAACTGCAGATAGTTGGTAGAATTCCATTTTGAATTGTTGGATAATATATCCAATATTAAACACGGTTATTGGATTGAATTCTACGTTTATTTACATATATATATATATATATATATATATATATATATATATATATATATATATATATATATATATATATATATATATATATATATATATATATATATATATATATATATATATATATATGATAATATGTGACGCGTTTTGTCTTATTAAGACATTACTTATCTTAACTTTCATAGAAATCCACATTACCCACCATTATATGTACCCCTAGACCTAATAATAGCAATTATTGTTGGTATATAAGGACATTTTGTAAATATTTTTAGTCAGTGTTTGATAATGTCTTAATAAGACGAAACGCGTCACGTGTTATCAAATATATGTAAATAAAAGTAAAATTCAATCCAACAACCATGTCTAATTTTGGATACATTACCCAACAATGTAAACGCATCCTAGTTCCATAACGCGTAACGAAATTAGCAATAACAAAATATAAAAAATAAATATATTCTATATTTCTTGCACATTCTCCTTATTGTAATTCGTTCCATAAACGTGAATTTGGAAGTTGGTTTTGTTATTAGAGCTTAAAATTACGATTAGACTAACTTTTTTCGATTTTTGATTGACATACGATGAAAATATATCGTGTTACATACTGAAATGTCTAACACACGCGATACATAAGCGAAAATTGAAGGTTAGATGATATATCGAAGATGAGTGACAAAAATAAAAATATTCTGGCGGTTTTTAGTATTTTTTTACAATAATTGTTAATACTTTTTATGTAATAAACCTGTACATAAGTATATGCTTACATATATCAGAAAGGTATACATACAAGTACTCCTATATGCAGTACGACAACTTTTTTAACCCTCTTCAACGTATAAATTTGTAAGTAGGGTTTTCACAACTTACATTTTGGCGTTTGGAATTTTTTTTCAAATATGAAATATAATACTTCATTTTATCGGGTTGTGATTCTAGGATAGTGTAATGGATTGTACTTCAGATTATCTTGGCTCGATCGTCTTACTGCATACAACTAAATTTTATGAAATATGTATTATTACAAATACTTATTCGCATGATTATTCCCAAACCGGTTTTCATGAAGTAGTGTTTTTTTTTAAAGTTATATTACACAAAGTGAACCATGAATGGTAAGGAAAGTGTTCTATTATTATACTTTGATATATTTTATTTTAAATAAAAAAAAAATTTATAAAAAATAAAATACTTATGATTAACGCACATAATGTTTTTTGCTTTGTATAGTTTTTTTTATTTGATGTTTTTAGTCACCTTATTGCTTTACATATTAATCTCAATTTAAATTTAAATTATATGTTTTCAAGCGCACTTCTTTTCTAAACACGGACAGTACGCTATACTAAAGAAATAACTCGTCACTGAAATACCATATTGCATCACTAAGCATTATTTACATATGTTATACATAACTTTAAGAGACCATGACTTACATATGTTATACATAACTTTAAGAGAAAAAATGTTTTGTGATACATTTTATAATATCTTAAAAAATTAATCAACTTTGTTTTCACCACTTTTTTGTTAATACAATTATTATTTTTTTATTGTTTTTGGGTGATTCCATTAGTTGTTAGTTGGGGTTGCTATGCAATGAATAATAAAAATAACATTTAGGATTTCTATAGAGTGTGTGGAAGTTTTTGTTGAGAGTATTTAAATGTTTTTGATTTAAAATAAACCCTGATGATGACAATGTATTGTATTAATAAAAAAAGTGGTGAAAACGAAGTCAATTAATTTTATAAAGATAGAAAAAATGTGTTCATTTCATTATATTACTTTTTATATTTTCTTTAAATATTATTTTTATTGTTTAAAAAAGACAAATAATATTTGTGTTTTAACTTAAGTACAGTAAAAATGTATTTTTTTATCATAAAAATAAATGTACATACTTTTTCATTTCAATTGACTTTTTTTATTTCTCAAAAAACAATTTTTTATGTTAAATCTTAAATACATTTTAAAAAAATCTGTTTTTATCATAAATATACTATACTCATTTCTCAAAAGACCAATAAGTTTTATTAGCAATGCATCGTTTGAGTTACCGATCGATAAACTTGGTAAGCTGGGTAGCTGGTAGATCTGAACATATTTCTACTAAAAAAAATCAATTTCTGTCCATTTTCTTTAAGAAGCTCGGGTATATTTTTGACAACCCTACGATAGAGTAGTCGGAGCATGTTGAGATGACCTCGTGACGCGGTATAATGAATTCTTAATTAAAGCTAGTACCATCTCGGCTTCACGAGCGGATGGAGGAAAAACGGAATGAGCTAAAAACTGCATTTTCTTAGCTCCAATTCATTCACTTATAAATTACAGAGATATAAAATATTGTTATGATATGAAATAATTTAATCTCATTTTTTTGCACTAATAAAAAAAAACTGACCAACTGACGTTTCTTGAACGAATTAGCTAAGAGAAAATGCGAAAATATATTTCCAATTTTCTATATACTGTAAGTGGAAATTTCCTTCGAAGCAGTAAAAAAATCACTTATATTTATTTGACCCCCCTGGGAATCGAACCCGGGACCTCCACGGTAACCCGAGCGTGCTGACCATTACACTACGGAGGTGGATATATATATATATATATATATATATATATATATATATATATATATATATATATATATATATATATATATATATATATATATATATATATATATATATTTATATATATATATATATATATATATATATATATATATATATATATATATATATATATATATATATATATATATATATATATATATATATATAAATATAAATATATATATATATATATATATATATATATAAATAATATCTCATATAACCCAAATATATTATCCTTTTATGGTTATTTATATTCCGTTCGCCCTTATCGAATTGCCACGTAGTTCTATCTTAAAAGGAAAAATGGAAAAATAAACACATTATTTTTTTTTACACCATGTAAACGAACGTAATGTGGGTATGATATTGAGCAAACCCAGAGAACATTACATAAATATTAATATTTGTCGTAGCCTCTTGGAATTTTTGAGAATTGTGTTAGTACTTATAGGGTGTTTCAATAAACGCAGATTACGTTTATAATAATAATAAATATATTAATAATTAATTATTTTCAAATATTCATTTAAGTTTTCGCATTTAATGTTCGTCATAATACGTCTCGATCCTGTATTTGAGAAAAAACGATTGATTTTTGAGCGGCGTTATGGTAAGTTGTATTAGTGATATTTTACTTCAATATATAAGTTACTTAAGTTTTAACTGGTACCTTAAGGACAGGACTCCTTTAAGTAATCACCTCGCTTTAAGTAATTAACGATTAAGATAACATAGCATCGAAATGAAACGTTGCCTCATGCACACGTTTGGGGTGGATAAGTTGAAAAAGGATGAAAGCTGACTGAATGCAGTCGAAATGCGATCCCTCAGACGAATGTGCGGCAAAACGATGTTTGATAGTATGATGTTTCCGAATGATGAAATAAGAAAAAGGCAAGGCTGAGGTAAGCTGAGCAAGAACGTATGAGTGAGGAAAGAATGGTTAAACAAATTTACGAGGCGAATGTAGTTGGAAAAAGAAGCATAGGAAGACCAAGGAAAACTTGGCACAATCAGGTATATCAAATACTTGAAAGCGGCCGGGTCAGGAGTCGTATTGAGGAGGAGATGCATGAATGTGGAAGAGGCGAAGAATGTTTGCAAAGACAGTGGTGTGGCGTTCGATTCTCTCTCCCTACCCCTGCGAGGAAGCGGCGAGATGGTTTATTAGTTTTTTTTTGTGATTCATTGTATTATTGTTTTTACTGAAGAATGAATCCAGAAAAGTACAAAATTTAAAATATGTTTGATATTTTATATAAAATAAATACAGAGAAAAATTTACATAAAAATAATATAAATAACAATAAAACTAACTTTATATTGTTATGAACAATATATTATTTTCATTCAATTCAGTTCCATTTCACGATAAAGATAAAGTCAGTTATACATATTGTTAATTATATTATTTATTTGAAATCCGGGTCAATTTCGCGATTTTTACATAAAATGTTCAATGTATTAAATTTATATAAAATATTTCATGATATTTTCAATTTTATACTTTGCTGCATTGATTGATCAGTAGAAAAACAATATAATAAAAAATCATTAAAACAAACTTCCTAATTTTGATTTATCCACCCCAATGGTCCATAAGACACTGCATCATTTCGACGCTGAATCTTCATCGTTAATTACTATAAATTAACTTGATCAATTCTTTACTTGAGGTAACAGTAAAAACTGTAAATTATAAGAAAAAAATATCACTGATATTCATTTTGAAACCGCTTGGGAATCAAAATTAGTACCTCAATCATGATTACACGTACTAACCACTTTACCAAGGGGGCGGAAATAATTATGTTTAGCGAATAATAAAATATTTATCGAAAATCACATTAAAAAAATTGTCAAATAAGCATTGCTGTTGAATAATATGTCAAATAATACCGATACATTTCCATTAGAATGCGACTTTTTTTTAAGCGAAACGTTAAAATATTTTGGCGAATGAAAAATGGCCCCGGTCCGTTTTCGTACGATGCTTTTCTTAGATCCCATTCCACAACACTTACCGTGGGTATTTTCTCTTTGTGGGCGATTTCACGGCCGGCAATGTGAAAGGCTTTGGCTGTCCACCCCAATAAAAGTGAAAGGAAAGGGTTACGCTCGAATTTGCCGAGAAAAGGATAAGCAACCACTACACGCATTACTAATATGTGGTTAAAATAATATCACTTTTCTCTGTGCGAGGTCTAATTGGCGTCATATAAATCAAGAGTGTGTCCAAAGCTTTGTTTACAAATCGCTCACTTCTTTCAACAACGTTATATATCAAAAATCGTCAATTGTCAGTTTTGCATGTTTTTGGAATGCCCAGAAAATGTACTATATCCCAGCAAAAGCTGCATATTTTTGACTTAATATTTACCCGCTACAGGGCAGAAAGTGAATTTTTTTTAATAAACTTAATATTTTTAAATGGAGAAAAAACGTTCATGTTTTACCTAAAAAGATCTGTTGCACAGTTCAAAGTTTAATAAGTGGCTTGATATTTATTTTTAATACATTTTATTATATTCTTATACTTTAAAAACGATCTCCTGAAAAATCATTATAATAATCTAACAACATAATTGTTAACTGATTATTTATTATTTAATGATTGCATTTTTTCCGCGACTTACTCTTTTATTATTACTTTGATATATCATAGGACTTATACATATATATATATATATATATATATATATATATATATATATATATATATATATATATATATATATATATATATATATATATATATATATATATATATATATATATGTGTATATATATATATATATATATATATATATATATATATATATATATATATATATATATATATATATATTATATATATATATATATATATATTTATATATATATATATATATATATATATATATATATATATATATATATATATATATATATATATATATATATATATATACATATATATATATATATATATATATATATATATATATATATATATATATATATATATATATATATATATATATATAAATATATATATATATATATATATATATATATATATATATATATATATATATATATGTATATATATATATATATATATATATATATATATATATATATATATATATATATATATATATATATACAATATATATACCTATATATATATATATATGTATATATATATATATATATATATATATATATATATATATATATATATATATATATATATATATATATATATATATATATATATATATATATATATATATATATACAATATATATACCTATATATATATATATATATGTATATATATATATATATATATATATATATATATATATATATATATATATATATATATATATATATATATATATATATATATATATATATATATATATATATATATATATATATATATATATATATATATGCATATATTGTGTGAGTGTTCATTTATTTTATAATCCTTAATTACATCATTTTATTATTTACGTCTTATAGTGATTCTCCCCTTCACATTCTATAATACGCTGATATTAAAATATAATTAAAAAAAAACTCCTAACAGAGATTTAAAGTACCTACCTTCTTTATTATGTATTACCCGTGTAAGGCTTAATTTATCTAAACCTTTTTCACAAATCCTGTTAAGATTTTACCTCATTACGATTTTATACTCCATACTAAAAAAAAAACAACTAAGCCGGTCCCATCCCCTGTATCCAGCCTAATCATATTAATATTTGATTTTGCTATTGGTTTTGAACACATGGTTCTAGTAATTTTCCGGAGAATGTAATGATTTTCACTAGATAAGGGTTGGAAATAAGGGTGAGTTTTTGCTTTAAGATGAAACATTAATGTCATATGTGAATACACACATGTCGCCCTTCATCGTCATATATCAATAAACTTGATTTTTCAGAATATCGTTTTTAAAGTTAAAAAATATTATAAAATGTATTAAAAATAAATATCAAGCCACTTATTGAACTTTTTACTTCGCAACAGATCTTTTTAGGTAAAACCTGAATGTTTTTTTTCCATTTGAAGAATATTTAGTTTATTTAAAAAATTGATGAAATAATACATATTCTTCAAAATGCAAAAACAACACTTTCTGACCTGTAGCGGGTAAATTATTTAGTTTAAAATATGCCGCTTTTGCTGGGATATAGTACATTTTATTGGCATTTCGAAAACATGCGCAACTAAAAATTGACGAATTTTGATAAATGACGTTGTTCAAAAGGAGTGAGTGATATGTAAAAAGATAATTAAATCAATCAAATTTCTAGTTGACCCACGTCACGACCCTCAGCAATGAGGAAAATGATGCAGAGAATAAAATAAGATGAATAATTGGTTGGTTCAGTGAACAAAATAGAAGAATATCGCATGTTTCCGGATCGAATATTATATTTTTTCCTCGTTTTACGAAGCGTATGATGATCACCTTTGTCATATTATATTATATTATATTACCAATATTATTAGACTGTAGGTGAAAAGCACCTACAGTGTGTCGCAAAACTAATCACCCTATCGGAAGTTTATATATATTTTTCAAATCGCGTTGTACGTCAATAGTATTTGACATTTGTGAACTAGACAGCTGCTGTATACAAACAAGTTGATAAAACAGGCACAAATTCGTATCAACACTGGCGGCAGCCACTTGGCATATCAATTTTTTACTAAAAAAAATATAAGGGCCAAGTAAAGATTTACATAACTCAAAATTATTTTATTTTATTCAATTAAAAAGTTATTTAAAAACAAAATTTTATAATTAATTTTGCCCCATCTTAAATTTATTTGTTTACTGCAGCTGTCTTGTTTACAAATATCAAATACTTTAAGGCGCAACTTTATTATATCTAAATCCAGGTAACATTTTACGTAAATGATTTTTTTTCTTAAAACATTGTTTTTGAGTGAAAAACATGTTTTTTTTCAAAGTAACTTTATAATTTTGAAAAGAAAAGAGGCATTGAAAGGTAAGGAGTTCAAAAAATATATTAACATATTTTTTACATGTATACGAGTATTCTAAAAAACAAACAAAATTTCAATATACACCAAAAATTGAGCGTGAGCACACGACCAGCTCTGTGCGTGGCTGAAAGTATTCTGATTTGAACGCTTGAGACAAACTTGAAATATAAGCCTTAACGTACAACGCCATTTGCAAAAATTATAAGGTTTTCCGATAAGGTGATTAATTTTGCGCCACTCTGTATATTTTTCTAAGGTAGTTGAACACAGGGTGAGTTGAACACTCCACTACGTAAGAATCGCAGCTTAGTTTGGAGCGGGAAGATACGAGGAGGTGTATTTTCCATTAAATAATTCTTAATCGACTTTACAGTTCAGTTAACTTAATGAATTCAATCCATTAAATCATTTCACACGTTCCCAACCCCTACCGTATTGCATGTTGTAGAATATCACCCCCTAGCTGACTAATAAACCCCTCGTCATGGTGACTTATATTGACTCTTTCTCTGATATTATCCGACACATAAATGGTGCATAAGGCACCGCATCGAAACGATACGGTGATAAGTTGATCTTTACATGAAAATTTCACTTGCCTGTGAAAAAGTTCCACAAACAATATATCGCTCACTCCTTTCAACAACGTCATATATCAAAAAACGTCAATTTTCAGCTATGCATGTTTTTGGAATGCCAGCAAAAGAGGCATATTTTTAACTTTATATTTACCTGCTACAGGGCAGAAAGTGTTGTTTTTGCATTTTGAAGAAAATGTGTTGTTTAATTATTTTTTTAAATATACTAAATATTTTTCAAATGGAGAAAAAAAACCTTCAGGTTTTACTGAAAAAGATCTTTCGCACAGTAAAAAGTTCAATAAGTGGCTTGATATTTATTATATTACATTATTATATTCTTCAACTTTAAAAACGATCTCCTAAAAAATCAAGTTTTTTGATATTTGACGTTGTTGAAAGGAGTGAGCGATATGTATTCTTACTCAAAATGTCCAATTTATTTGAACCGGTAAAAATCGATAATATTTCATGTCTCATGACTGATCAACTTGTTATATGAAAAAAATATCGATAGATTGATAAGTCTGTCTTAATTAATATCAGACAATGTAGAAAAACCAACAAACACTTTTCATTTAATTCATCACATGTGTGGTAATAAATAATGAAAATGTGATATGTGATACGCGTTCTGACTCAACGAAATTAATCCTTAATCGAGTAAGAAAGCAAAAAAACATATGACAGAAATAAGAAATAAGGAATACGTATTTGATATAGAAATACAATTTTATTTTATTTTTGGTATATCATAGTCGTACAGGAGAAAGTGACCAACTAACAAGACGTTAAATGTTCAGGAGGTCCATTTAAGTCACTTTTGCTTGGCAAGGAAATAAGCATCGATGCATTTAGTCATTTTTAACAAGTCAATATTTACAACATTTTGAGTGTGTCCAAATACTTGTTCACAAAATCTGGATTATCTCCAATTGCAGGAGTTATTTTCATATTATTTTTTGACATCTCATCAAATAATATAAAAATAACTCCTGTAATTAGAGATAATCCAGATGTTGTGAACTAGTATTTGGACACACTCAAAATGTTGTAAATAAATTGTCTGGTCAAATTATACGCTTAAATAATAAAAATGAAAATGGTATTTTCTGGCGTTACTCATGTGTGTGATTATAATCCAGGATTCGGACCTCACATGCTAATATAAGAGTTTCTGCTTAATAAAAAGCTTCTTTACATCTCACCAATAGATGTCTCTAGTGAAGCTCTAGTGATTCGAGAGTAATGTTTCAAAAATTGGTTTGTATAATATATATTGAACTTCCAAGAATTTGAGTAATGTGGTTGTCAATAATGGGTAGAATTGGTGAATGTTACACGTGTGTAAAGTGATCACTTAAATCAGCCTATGACGGTCGTCAGCCCCGTAAATGCCCAGACCTCCATATTTTTCCTCATCTTTGATGAGATGGCAAAAATAAGACTTTTATGTTTAGTTTATTTTTTCATGATTTTAAGGATAATAGAAGCGATTTGTGCAACTTTATTGCATAATAATCGAAATTCTTTTGACCAAAAGAGGAATGTGTTTTATTTGGTTTTATTTGATTTATTTCTGTATTTTGGATCTTAAAAAAACGTACGTTATCATAAAGTGTGCTTACTGTGATATGTGTGCTTTGCTGGGAGGTAAATTCTTAAATTCTTTAAATTAGCCATATTGTGTTTTGGGATTTTATTGCAATAAGCGACTAAATTTGTCAATATATTATACTTCAAGTTTAAAATCCTTTAGGATTTTTTTCAGGGCTATATTAACTAGTAAGATATCAAATAGTCAATGATCACGTTTTTGAAAAATGCACTTGATCACTTTCTTCTGTACGACAACGATATATTTTTTTCACGTAAGGCGAAGTGTGGGCAGAAGACAGATCTCCTGGCTCCGGAATATACGAGATTGGACGGGGATCAGGACCGTCAAGACGCTGTTTAGAGCTGCCCAAGACAAGGACAATTACTCTCAAGTGATAGTCGACGTCACCGACATGTCACACAAAGAAAGAGACGAAGATATTATATGTTTTGTATATTTTTTTACCATTTTTCTTACTTTCTTTCTTGTGTTTCAGGCTTGTTAACCTTAATCCCACGTCCCAAAATGCGAAATGGAAATTACTCATGGGGAATATTATATATCGTAGTCATACAGGAGAAAGTGACCAAGTGCATTGTTTAACTAAAACGTGATCATTGACTATTTGCTATCTTACTAGCTTAATATTGCCCTGAAAACATCCCAAAGAATTTTAAACTTGGAAGTATAATATATTGAGTAAAAATGACTAACTACGTTGATGTTTATTTTCTTGCACAACAAAAGTGACTTAAATGGCCCTCCTGAACATTTTACGTTATTTTTGGGAGTTGGTCACATTCTCCTGTATGACTACGATATGTGACTTATATACGCATGTAATATGTTTTACAATAAATAAATATGTTTTTGTAATAATTTATTCACAAAATCTTATCCGAATTATTTGAAAATATTATTTTTATGTTAGCAATGTAATGGTTGGCACTTTAAGCAACCATGCTTCAGATCCTGGGTTCGATTTCGAGAAGGGTCAAAATAAATATAAGTGATTTTTCACATTCATATTTATTTGATATTACCATTATTGGATATTATATTATCTGAAGCGCATGACTGATAAAATAACACTACTTATTCACAATGCAATGCCCTATGCACTATTGGATGCAAATAATAGTCTTTAAAAATTAAAATATTTTCCAAAAAAGCAATTTCTAAGGAAATTAAAAATTAAATTATATTTTAATAACTTAAAACTGAAACTGGCTTCACTTAAAAGAATACTTATTTCTGAATGTACAATAATATACTATTTATAAAACATATGTTGAAATATACAAAAATAAGTCAACCTCCGTAATGTAATGGTCAGCACGCTCGGCTACCGTTCTGGAGATCCCGGGTTCGATTCCCAAGGGAGGTCAAATAAATATAAGTGATTTTGTCACTCTAATATTTATTCAATATTACCCTGGACTGGTACCTGAAGCGGAGGGCTGATCACCTTTCCTTCGTGTGTTAACGATCAAGATACCACTGCGTTTATAAATGCAGTGCCCTATGCACCATTGTAGTGCGGATAGGGGTTAAAATGTAAAAATAACTTACAACCGACAAGATACATAAGGTGGCTTGGTTTGGTAGGACTTCGCAAAATAATAATAACCAAAAATGTTTTTTTATATGTACTTACGTATATATTTAACAAATTAAAATAAATTATAAAATAATAATACAAAATATTATCATAAAATAAGAAGAAGATCACGTGCATCAGCTGTTGAAGCGGTAAAAAGAAACTTATATTAGTTATCATAAAAATTATTTAAAGCGCTACATACTTCTGATTTCATTCAAACCGCTTACCATTCTTGCATAGAAATTTTAAAAGCCAAGGAAAGGACTTAAAAAAACCCTCTCTGACGTCATTTTACACGTGTTCAAGGGGCGAGACGATTTCAAAATAAATTAGTTAAGAAGACGTGTACTTTAGAGCTTTCGTAACATAAAAATAAGCTGGATACTGCTGGGAAGTACGGGAAAAGTTCGTAATCCTTGTGGCTGCGAAATTCCACAGTCCAGCGGGATACTCAAAATAAATAATTTTGAGGTCTTATAGTCCTCCACCTCGGATAAAAACCCTTATTTTAAAACATTTAGTGTAACATAAAACAGTATTCCTTAAGTAAATAACATGCAAATGTGTATTGCTTCAAAAACATAGGTAAATTGAACATATACGCTCACTCCTTTCAAGAACGTCATAAATAAAAAAACTTGATTTTTCAGTGGAATGTTTTTAAAGTTTTAAAATTTAATACAATGTTTTAAAAATAAATATCAAGCCACTTATTGAACTTTTTACTGTGCAACAGATCTTTTTAGGTAAAACCTGAAGGTTTTTTCTCCATTTGAAAAATATTTAGTATTTTAAAAAAATAATTAAACAATATCTTTGCTTCAAAATGCAAAAACAACACTTCTGTCCTGTAGCGGGTAAATGTTTAGTTAAAAATATGCCTCTTTTTTTGGGATATAGTACAGTTTATAGGCATTCCGAAAACATGCACAACTGAAAATTGACGATTTTTGATTCATGACGTTCTTGAAAGGCATGAGCGATTTGTATGTATTTGAAATGCGTGCTTTCTATTTTGTTTACATGTATATTCTAATAAGCGGACTAGAAGCATGCAAAAGCCACTGAAACTCGAAAAAGAATAATTAATAGATATATTCGAAGAAACATACATCGAAATCTCCAGAACGGAATCGAGCAAACAACTCCTGGGTACTTCGTTCACTCATAGCATTCTCATTATCACCGTACATTTCGCATTTTTTGCAGCGTTTTTTAACTTTTTATGGTAAAAATTCACTTTTTACATATTTTAAAATTTATATAAATGACGAGTTACCCCACTAATAGATCGTGCTGCTAGGAAAGGAGTTCGTTTCACAAACTGTGTGGTAAATATAATTGAAATGATAGGGTAATTATTATATATATATATATATATATATATATATATATATATATATATATATATATATATATATATATATATATATATATATATATATATATATATATATATATATATATATATATATATATATATATATATATATATATATATATATATATATATATATATATATATATATATATATATATATATATATATATATATATATATATATATATATATATATATATATATATATATATAAAACCCTTATCCGCACCCAAATGGTGCATAGGGCACTGTCATATAAACGCAGTGTTATCTCGATCGTTTATACAAGAAGGAAAGGTGATCAGCTTTCCGCTTCAGGTACCAGTCCATGGTAATTTTGAATAAATATTATAGTGAAAAAATCACTAATATTTATTTTACTTTTACACGTTTACACGTAAGTTTTCAGACAAGTTTTCAATCCTACTTTGAATCACGACTACTATTTTGAATATGTATATTTTTATGATTTTTTATACAAAATACAATATTACGTCCAATTTGTTTTATAAAACGTCCAATTTGATTGTTAAGTGTCCAATTTAAAGTGAAAAACATTTAATAGTGACTAAATTCAAATATGTAAAAAGTGTTTCTTAGCGTTTCGTTTCGCTAAGGCATATCATTGTATAATATCCTGATGATGACAAGGTTCTTGTTGAAACCGGTTGGAAAAAGTGTACCAACAAAAAGTGGTTAAAAAAAAGTTGTTTTATTTTATACAGTTTATAAAATGTACCACAAAGTATCTGCGAAAAACATTACAAAAATAATATCTCTTTATTTAAACAGGTGTCTATTTACGCCAATTTTCATTAATATATTTATTCAAATTATTATTAATAATCTATACAAAACAGATAAAATATAATGCTCTACAACTGGAGCCATATGAATAAACCTTGTTAAATGACTCCATCATAAATTCAGAAACAACAAAATAACCCCGAAATGAAAATCGTGCCTCGAAAATAATCCGCAAATAGGTTCTCTTAACCAAGTATAAAGGAGAAAACGTATAAAGAATTCAACACCTTATCGATCGTTTTGTAAACAAAATTTGAGGCTGTACTGTACCGCGTGACGTCATATTCATACTCAACTATTCATTTTGTGTGGGTTTGTGGATAGGACATGCCACCGGCAAAATAATGGTCACGTTTCCGTGTTATGTTTGTTCAATTCATCGATAAATCGGTCTCACCGTATTTTGCATACGTAATAACGCGTGTTCGGACTTACATATCGCTCACTCCTTTCAACAAGAGATGGTTTTCAAAGTTTAAAAATATAATGAAATGTATTAAAAATAAATATCAAGCCACTTATTGAACTTTTAACTGTGCAACAGATCTTTTTAGGTAAACCTGAATGTTTTTTCTCCATTTGAAAAATATTTAGTAAATTTAAAAAAATAATTAAACAATACACATTCTTCAAAATGCTAAAACATCACTTTCTGCCTTGTAGCGGGTAAAAATTAAGTTAAAAATATGCCGCTTTTGCTGGGATATAGTACATTATCTGGGCATTTCGAAAATATGCACAACTCAAAATTGACGATTTTTTAATATATCGTTGTTGAAAGGAGTAAGCGATATGTGGAAAAATAAATCTTTTCTGTATTTCTGTAGTCATCGTAAAGTATATCTAAACAGGTATTTGGTGATTGCTTCGAAATTTTGACGCAACGTGGCGTTTGAAAAGGAAAGTATTTTTACATGTCACTTATTTGGTACAACAATTAAGTTATCAAACTTAAAAAAAAAACAAGTTAAATATGTCAAAATGTGCGGAAACCGGACGAATGATTTAATAATAAGTTTTTATCAAAATTTATTCCAAATTACCGATAAAATTATATTTTCAACGTGACATACTCGTACAATCAACGTTAAATTATTTCCTCTTTTCGACAGCTCGTCAGTGATTGAAATTAGAGTAGAGGAATTGATTTTCCCGACGTGATATGATTACAATTATGTGACAATTATCGATTGTATCGAATCGTCAGGTCGCCATACAACGGAGCACTCTCGTCGATTTGGGTCATCAGTGCGGGTTCGTTGACAGTAAAAAATGTGTAAATGTGGGATACAATATTTTGAGTGGGTCCATTTTTTGTAAATACTTGTTCACAAATTATATATTAATGTTTATATATATATATATATATATATATATATATATATATATATATATATATATATATATATATATATATATATATATATTTGTATATTTATATTTTTTTATAAATATATATATATATATATATATATATATATATATATATATATATATATATATATATATATATATATATATATATATATATATATATATTATATATATATATATATATATATATATATATATATATATATATATATATATATATATATATATATGTGTATATATATATAAATATATGTAAATATGTATGTATAATTTTTTTTTAAATAATGTAAATGAACGTCTCGTTACGGGCTATGCTTAGTGAGGCGTTCATCAAAAGAAATATAATATTGTAAAAAAAAATTCAGAATTGCATTAAGTATTGTGGAAAAAAATCTAATTTATATTTGAAGCACTAACTTTGTGATTTTCCATTTATTTTATATTTTCAATACTTTGTTTTAAAATCACTATAAATATAATTTACGGGGACTTTAAAACCAAGTTACATTTTAATTTTAAAATAATAAATCAATAAATATTTTTTTAAGTGGTTGTTAATCATGGGTGGAATTGGTGAACGTCACACGTGTGTAAAGTGAACACTTCAACCTTACCACTTAACTACTTTTAAATAAAACAATTGTTTAATGTATAATGTATTTAAATTTTGTGGCAACTTTAATATGACCATTCCTGTACTTAAATAAGGAAGGGGTTTTCTTACGTGTGAATGAATATTTGAGGGCTGTTTCAGGATTGAAATTCTTTTGAATAGTGTATTTTTATTTCATTCATTTGCATGATTTCGGGTGATAGCGTTGAAAGAATCTGTGTTCATTGGCACAGAAACTGCCGATAAGGGGATCAAATATAAAGGGGGTCAATATTGACACGTGATGTGCTATCTCGAATGTGATACGTAACACTCGAAGGTACGTACTTCGATTTACGGAATCCTCATTTACGGCACTTCCGTTAGCGGAAATCCCGATTTGCTATTAACTCATTTGATGAATCACGATCCACATTTAGGCGTCTCGACATAGACGAAAATGAAAAAAGAATTGTAGGTATTTAAAGAGCTTATGACCTGTCATAAGCTCGCTAATTGATCAATTTACGCACCTGTTACATTGACCATTCTACCCATGATTGACGACTACACTGCTCAAAATTTTAAAACTCCTAGATATATTGATCGATCTCATGACATAGTAGAAATGAGTTTACTACAGCCATCTATGTTGGATTAAGAAATCTTTTATTTAGTAGAGACCTTTTTATTTGTATGCAAGATCCGAACCCTGGATTATTTTTGCATACTGGAAAACGCGTGAAAACATGATTTTAAAATTGCATGTAATTTATAATCTGACCAGTTATGTTTATTCACAACTCGAAATGTTTGAAAATAATTGGGTTTTCTCCACTTTTACAGGAGGTGTTTTTACAGATATCATAAATCTCATCACGCTTTAAGTTTGCGTTGACGGGAGCCATCTATGGTGAGTTTGAAAACCTTAAGTATTTCAATGTTTTAGAATTTAGTTCATAAACCCTGATGATGACAAGGTTCTTGTCGAAACCGGTTGGATAAAATATTATTATTAACTTAACTTATAACCCTTATCCGCACCCAATGGTGCATAGGGCACTGCATCGAATCGACGCAGTGTTATCTTGATCATTTCTAACATGAAGGCAAGGTGATCACTCTTACGCTTCAGGAACCAGTCCAGTTTAATATTAAATAAATATTACAGTGTAAACACTAATATTTATTTTCATCCCCCCCTGGGAATCGAACCCGGGACCTACAGCACGGAAGCTAAATACGCTGATCATTACACCACGGAGCCGGACAAAATATACCAATAAAAAAGTGATTAAAACTAAGATGTTTTATTTTATGAGTTTATAAAATGTGCCACAAAGTATCTGCGAAAAACATTCAAGAAATGTTTAACAATTCCACCATATAACAATAATGATTTAAGAAAATTAAAAACCATTAATAGGACAAATACTCGATTCGTCGTTAAAATATTCATTATCATTTCAATTTAAATTATATCTACTGTTTTCATTAAAAACCCCAATCTCAAAAGTGATTAAAAACGTTACCTTTAAACAGTCCTGTCATTTGACGTTTTAAATCAAGATGGCGTATCATTTTCACTTTCCCGCCATAATTAGCCGTGCCGTCATTACCTTAGCGTATTATAGAGATGGGGCCATCCACTATCGGATATTCAAAAATTGTTCGACATTATCAATTTTCATAATCAAGAATAATAAAAAATACAACACGGGGGATAATCGATTTCCTCTTAGTTTTGCTAAGAAATTGATACGAGAGAAATTGTTTTATACTTTATAAAATTAAACAACTTTGTTTTAACCACTTTTTTTATTGGTGCACTTTATCCTACCGGTTTCGACTAGAACCTTGTCATCATCAGGGTTTATGTACTAAATTTTAAAAGCATTGAAATACTCATAATTAATTACCATTCCCTTACCGAAAACAATGTTTTTAAAATTTAGTACATACACCCTGATGATGACAAGGTTCTTATCGAAACCGGTTGGATAAAGTGTACCAATAAAAAAGTGGTTAAAATATTTTTTTTAATTTTAAGTTATTAAAATGTGCCACAAATTATCTGCGAAAACCATTCAAGCAAATGTAATATATTTGGAATAGTCGATATTTAGAAGCAGAACAGGGAAAATTTATGATAATTTTCTTCCCGACTATACAAATTTGAATTTTCATTAAAAAAATAACTTTGCATTGACTATAATTTTTTCTCTTCTGTTTTGCAACTAAACAAGATTCTGCTTGTGAATGTGATGACGCGTTATCACAGATGTCTCTCATTTAGTGTGCGTATGTCCAATTTTCGAAAGGGAGAGATTTAAATTGGAAACAGGTTGTGCAAAAGAGGATTCAGTTGACAAAAATTGATGAGGTCATTGCCTTATCATTTTTTGTCAACGATAGATCCTTACGTCCTATCGGACATAAGGATCTATCGGATTTAGTGTTGTCATATTTGAAAAATGTGACAAGACGAATAAGACAAATAAATGAGCTATGTGACGGGTCTTGATTGATGGATATAAACTAACTTTGCTATAAGTCTTTGCACATAATAGGCTTTTTTTAAATCCTTTTGCAAAAAAGGATTTTTTTAGACAACTTACAAATATAACAACAAAATCAAGAATAATACAGAAATTGTTAATATAATGCATACATAAAATATATATCCGCACCCCACTGGTGCATAGGGCACTGTGTCATATAAACGCAGTGTTATCTTGATCGTTTATACATGAAGGAAAGGTGATCAGCCCTCCGCTTCAGGTACCAGTCCATGGTAATTTTGAATAAATATTACAATGAAAAAATCACTTAAATTTATTTTACCCACCCTTGGGAATCGAACCCGGGACCTCCAGAACGGTAGCCGAGCGTGCTGACCATCACACTACGGAGGCGGACGGCGAAATTGCTATAAAACTTTTTTTTTAAATGTTCGTTTTACATTTTTGGACATGTATGGTTGAACGGGAATATAAAATGTGTTATTTATGAAATGTTCATCAACAAAACTCCACACAACCGTTTTGCTGGCATAATTTTAATCATTTTAAAAATAACAAAGTGTTTTATCGTTTTAAAAGAAGAAGTTAAAATAGCTTACCACTTTTCTTCTAGTGTCGATCAGCCTACGTCTAAAGTCTGTCGAATTCTGTAAATAAAAATAAATTCATTTGAACTTGATATTTTTTGTTTATTTATAATTATAAAATGTTAGTTTTAAAAGATTTTTATAGAACTTTATTTGTAAAGACAGTCTTAAATTACTGCCGTCGAGTTTTGAATGTATACTTTAATTTTATAAATACTACTTATTCTACTACCATCAGGCCGTTTCTCCGCAGGGGTAGGCAGAGAGGTTGGAACACCATACTTTTCAGTCCTCACATACACTCCGGCTCACAATCACCTCATATACTTTCTTAGTCATACATATCATAACCTAAACTAAATGTCCCAGGTATATATATATATATATATATATATATATATATATATATATATATATATATATATATATATATATATATATGTGTGTGTGTGTATATATATATATATAAACACATATATATATATATATATATATATATATATATATATATATATATATATATATATATATATATACACACATATATATATATATATATATATATATATATACATATTTATTTAGGTAGTTACTTAAGTTTCAGTGTCCTGATCATAATTCAATTATCTCTGACGTTAATTATAATGAAGGAAATTTATCGTTTCAATGTATTGTAAAATATTAAATTTCGCATAAATTATAAAGGGCCGAGTAATACTTTCAGTTTCAATTAGCTGTAATCCTCCGAAAATAAATTGTTCATGATAGATTGATAAAACATTGAATGAACGAAGAAATAATGTACTTTTGCTGAGACCATAAGTTTTCTTTTATGTGTTTGAATGGAAGCATTAAATTGAGTTAAAAGATGATTGGTATGTGACAGACATTGATGGAATTTGTGAGTTATGTGCGTGTGAATGAGTTCTGTAAAGAAAGACAAAATGGTAGTTCGAAAAAAATAGTTACATTGACTGTGTCTATAAAAATGTGAGTAACGGTTAACTGTTTCTTTTAGATAGTATTCGTTAGTTTTTTGTATATATTTCTTTCTCGCTTAAATTTTGATGTCAAATTGTTAGTAACATTTTGAGTGTGTCCAAATACTTGTTCACAAATCTGAATTATCTCCAATTATAGGAGTTAATCCAGATTTGTAAAAAAAGTATTTAAACACACTCAAAATGTTTGTAAATAAATTATCTGGTCAAATTATAAGCTAAAATAATAAAAATTAAAATGATATTTTCTGGCGTTTCTCATGTATGTGATTATAATCCAGGACTCGGACCTCACATGCTGATATAAGAGTTTCTGCTCAATAAAAAGCTTCTTTTCATCTCACCAATAGATATCTTTAGTGAAGTTCTAGTGATTCAATAACAATGTTTCTGAATTGGTTTATGTATATATAGAACTTCCAAGAATTTGAGTAGTGTGGTTGTCAATAATGGGTAGAATTGGTGAATGTTACACGTGTGTTAAGTGATCACTTAAACCAGCCTATGACGGTCGTCAGCCCCGTTAATGCCCAGACTTCCATATTCTTCTTCATCTTTGATGAGATGTCAAAAATATAATATCAAATTGTTCAATTTATCAAAGGCTAGAAATATACGTAAAGTGATCACTTAACCAGCCTATGACAGGCATAAGCCCTGCAAATAACCAGACCTCCATATTTTTCTTGATCTATACTAAAATTTCAAAATGTAAGACTGTATTTCATCTTTCTAATACCATTTGAATACATGTGATGTGTATGTGCGTGTATAACATCAAATATAAAATATAGACGTAAGTATATTTTTTTTATCCATAAGCCACTATTATTTTTTGTTTCTATTTTTTAATATTATTTTATCACGATACACTTTTTATTGCTTTACCAACTAATTGCAAACTAATTAGGGTTGTAACGATTCTAACTCGGACAAAAATTCCATTTCATTGTTTGCCAATTATAAGAAAAACCATGAAATGAATTGAAAGATGATTTTAAAATTGAAATAATTATGATAAAAGACGAAAAGTGAAAATGAAAAATAATTAAAAATAATAATGATTAAAGGCGAATGGCAGAACGAAGAAAATGAAAAGTAATAATAACAAATAAAATTTTATAAATGAATATTTAAAGTTGGTTTTTTGCCATTTAAAATATAATGCGGAACGTTTATCTATTATTGAATTTAGAATTTGAAACATATCGTAGTCATACAGGAGAAAGTGACCAAGTGCATTGTTTTACAAAAACATGATCATTGACTATTTGATATCTTAGTAGCTTAATATTGCCCTGAAAACATCCCAAAGGATTTTAAACTTGGAAGTATAATATATTGACTTGGTAAAAATGACTAACTGCATTGATGTTTATTCTCTTGCCAAACAAAAGTGACTTAATTGGCCCTCCTGAACATTTACGTTTTGGTAGTTGGTCACTTTCTCCTGTACGACTACGATATATCGCTCACTCCTTTCAAGAACGTCATAAATCAAAAAACGTGATTTTTCAGGAGAACGTTTTTAAAGTTTAAAAATATAATACAATGTATTAAAAATAAATATCAACCCACTTACTGAACATTTAACTGTGCAACAGTTCTTTTAAGGTAAAACCTGAAGGTTTTTTCTCCATTTAAAAAATATTTAGTATATTTAAAAAAATAACTTAACAATACATTTTCTTAAAAATGCAAAAACAACACTTTCTGCCCTGTAGCGGGTAAATATTAAGTTAAAAATATGCCTCTTTTGCTGGAATATAGAAGATTTTCTGGGCATTCCGAAAACATGCACAACTGAAAATTGTCTATTTTTTATTTATGACGTTCTTGAAAGGAGTGAGCGATATATCATGTACTGAATATGTAATGTGCAAACGAATCCCAACATTACAATATGATACCATCGTATTACTACTGTATTATACAATCTCGCAGAAATCTTTAGAACACGTATCACATTCTGTCACATTTCCCAGAATACGTTATAAACGTCTCGTATAATGTACTTTATTTTTTCTCACGTAAAACTACCCCCTCGGCTAGCTAAACATGTGAATTGAGTCATTTGATGCAACAGAAACATAAGTCAAAAAATCTTTTTTTTTTAAATAACTTTTACTAAAGAGAATTGAACGCCGAACCATTCTGTCATTCAAACAATCTTCGCTTTTTCCAAATTCATACGACTTCTCAACCTGCTCATTATTTCGACTCCTGAACTGACCGCATTTAAGTATTTTAAATACTTGGTCGAGCTAAGGTTTTTCCCATACGACTAATATTTCTAAATTATTCGACTAATATTCAACCCCGAACCATTCTGTCTTTCCATTTCTTTCAATTCTCATTCATTCTCTTCATAAATATTCCGCAGATTATGTTTTGAATATTGAAAGCATTAACTTTGTGGATCATACTTATATATTATTGTGAGAAATAAAAAGACTTTGTTTTTTGATCCAATTACATTTTTATTAACAACCTACTGGTTTCCGCAACAACCTGTTGCCCTTTCCAGGGTTTAATTTATGACTTTTTGAATTTATAAGTCATAAATTAAACCCTGAAGAGGGCAAACGGCTGTTGCTGAAACTAGCTGGTTGTTAATAAAAATGTGAGTGGATCAAAAAACTAAGTCTTTCTATTTCTCAAAATAATATATTCTGGCTCCTGACTTGACCACGCCCAAATATTTTAAACACTTGATCCTGACAACTTTTCCTCGTTTTTCCTTTTTCCCTTTTTCCAACTACATTCGCATCATAAATATGTTTTACTGTTCATTCCTCGCTCATTCGTTCCACATGTCCAAACCATCACATCACACCTAAAGTAAGAACATCATTTAATGGAAGAACTGATCAAACTATTGTTTTTTTCTGAATCGTTTTTGAATAGCTCTTTTATGTTTACAACATTTTGAGTGTGTCCAAACACTTGTTCACAAAATCTTTTAATGCCCAGACTTCCATATTTTTCTTCATCTTTGATGAGATGTCAAAAAATAATATGAAAATAACTCCTGTAATTGGAGATAGTCCAGAATTTGTGAAAAAGTATTTGGACACACTCAAAATCTTGTAAATAAATTATCTGGTCAAATTTTAAGCTTAAATAATAAAAATGAAAATGATATTTTCCGGCTCAACAAAAAGCTTCTTTTCATCTCACCAATAGATGTCTCTAGTGGAGTTCTAGTGATTCAAGAACAATGTTTCAAAATTGGTTCATATATATAGAACTTACAAGAATTTGAGTAGTGTGGTTGTCAATAATGGGTAGAATTGGTGAATGTTACACGTGTGTAAAGTGATCACTTAAACCAGCCTATGACGGTCGTCAGCCTCGTAAATGCCCAGACTTCCACATTCTGTCTTCATCTTTGATGAGATATCAAAAAATAAAACTTTTATATTAAGTTTATTTTTTCATGATTTTAAGGATAATAGAAGCGATTTGTGCAACTTTATTTCTATATATTTGAAATTTTTTGATCAAAAGAGGAATGTGTTGTATTTGGTTTTATTTGATTTATTTTTGTATTTTGAATCTTGAAGTTCTACGTACGTAATCATAAAGTGTGCTTACTGTGATATGTGTGCTTTGCCGGAAGGTAAATTCTTAAATTCTTTAAATTAGCCATATTGTGTTTTGGGCATTTTTTGCAATGAGCGACTAAATTTGTGCGAAGGAGAGTTAATTCAACGAAAATTTTGACAAAATCCAGATGGTTACCCGACAAAAATGTGGTTTTCCTCAAAACGCTTAACGTAAATATATATTTACTTATATAAAATGTATGCTAAGAGCACTTAAAAGATAATGGTTTTTAGAAAATGAGGTAATTGAGACAAAATGAACTTAATTCCGATTTTTTCATTATTATTTTATTATTGTTTTCACTTGTTTTTAATGTTTTGGTTACTTCTGTTTAAGAAAAATAAACATTATATTTCCGAGTAATTTCTAATCAAATAAACAATTAACCAAGTTTTACTTGGTCTTCCTCTGCTTCTATTACCAACCACGTTCCTCTTATAAATTTGTTTTACTGTTCATTCATTTCACTCATTCGATTCACTTGCCCAAACCATCGTAACACAACATTCAAAGCAGCAAAACGTGAAACAATTTTAAAAAATAAAAATAAAATAGTTTGGAAAGACAGATTCGTGTAGCGTTCTATTCTCTACACCTACCCCTGCAGACAAGGGGCGTGATGGTTAGTTAGTAAAGTAATTAATTTAATTTTATAAATTTACAAATGAAGAAAAAAAAATGATTTTAAAATCACTATAAATATTTTATTATAACTTAATTATAATGTCTACCTTAATTAGAAAATAGAAAATCACAAAGTTAGTGCTGCAAATATAAATAATATATAAAAATATTATTATTTAAAATGTCCCCTCGGCACAGGAAAACTCAGTGAGGGCTCAGTATTGCAATTTGTAATTGCGTGTATGATGAAATATAAGAAAATAAAATTTAAAAATTATTAACTAAATAATATGGTGTTTTATGATTTTTTCATATCAATAATTCGCCAACGAGAAAATCTTAAAAATAAAAGCAAAAAATTTAATAAAATTTCGATAAATCGATATTTGAAAATATCGATTTATATCTACCATTCCTATTGGAATCTTTAGAACGCTGACGGATTTATTTTCTAATGGAAAAAAGGTCCCTTTTACCGCAATACTCCGCGCGAACTTCACATTAATATAAATATGTAAATTTCTCTTCACGGCCAATCACAAGACAAATTTTATGTCAAGTCTGTGAGCAAAAGGGATATATCGCGGAGGATTTAAACGAAAGTAAACATGATTTATGGCCTATGACTTACCGAACTTTACACTTTTACTGCGGATATATGTTAAACAAGAAACACAATGTTCCAGAACTGATAGACATGTAAAAGAAGACATTCAGCAGGGCCAATGCAGTGGTTTACACGAATAGAGAATTAATTTATTCATTTTCATGATTTGGGAATTTTTTCCCAATTCAATTCCTGACCGAGTTTGGCTAGTTATTATAATAAAATGCGTTTATTTATTTATTTGCTTAAAACAAATTACATACATAAGTCATATATATAATATTCCTGATGAGTAATTTCTATTTTTCATTTTAGGACATGGGATTCATGTCGTTATTCTCATCTTATCAGGGATATGTAACATTTTGTTTTATTATCGCATATATTTTATAATATATAAATATATATGTATATATATATATATATATATATATATATATATATATATATATATATATATATATATATATATATATATATATATATATATATATATATATATATATATATATATATATATATATATATATATATATATATATATATATATATATATATATATATATATATATATATATATATATATATATATATATATATATATATATATATATATATATATATATATATATATATTGGGTTGATGCAAAAGTAATGACCGTTTTTTATGATCCCAGGTAAAAAAAAAATTTTCACAAATTATGAATAGAATCTTCTTTTTTTATGATTTCATTGTATAAAGGATGCTTTCCCTCTACTTTCTATTCAGTTTTGGCCTAGCCAGAGTACAGTTATGACCCCTTGTATTTTTTCAAAATGTCGCTCGATAAAGTGCATTTACGTCATTGTTTACTTTATGAATTCCGTAAAGACAATACCGCGAGTGTGGCAGCCAAAAACATTTGTGAAGTGTTTGGAGCAGATGTCATCAAAGTTCGACAGGTACGAAGATGGTTTACAAAATTCCGATCTGGATATTTTTCACTCATTGATAAACCACATACCGAGCGGCCATTGAAGTCTGATGACGACAAGTTAAAAGTCATAATTGACACCAATCCACGTCTAACCATCAGGGAGATTGTGTCAATGATGGGAGTCAACCAAACAACCGTATTAAGAAATTTGAAGCGTATGGAAATGGTTTCGCGGTACGACATTTGGATACCTCATCAATTGTCGGCTGCCAATTTATTGGATCGTGTTTCAACGTGCGTTGTTTTGAGTGCGAGACAAAAACATGAACCTTTTTTGCATCGTTTGGTGACGGGAGATGAGAAATGGGTCGTGTACAACTACGTGACAAGAAAAAGACATTGGGCTATTCCTGGACAAGCCCCATTAACAACTTCGAAGGCCGAAATCCATAAAAAAAGGTTATACTTTGTGTTTGGTGGAATAATAACGGTATTGTGTATTTTGAACTCTTAGAACATGATAAGACAAGTACAGCAGAACGATATTGTCAGCAATTATCCAAATTGAACATGGACCTTCAAAAGGATAGACCAGAATTGGTAAACAGAAAAGGGGCAGTGTTTCATCACGACAACGCGCGACCATATGTGGCTATGATGACCCAACACAAGCTAAATGAGTTAAATTGGGATGTTATCAAGCATCCACCGTATTTTTCAGATATTGCTCTTTCTGAATTTCATTTACTCCGGTCACTGCAAAAAAATTTAAATGATGAAAAAAATTATACAATAGAGCAGGTAAAAACATCCCTTACTTAATTTTTCGCATCAAAATCCACGGAATTGTTTACTACTGGTATTAATAAGTTGATAGAAAGATGGGAGAAGGTTATGAGAACTGATGGAAATTATATAATTTATTAAATAAATAACTTACATAAAAAAAATTAAAAAAATAAAAAAATGTAAAAAACGGTCAAAACTTTTGCATCAACCCAATATATATATATATATATATATATATATATATATATATATATATATATATATATATATATATATATATATATATATATATATATATATATATATATATATATATATATATATATATATATATATATATATATATATATATATATATATATATATATATATATATATATATTATATATATATATTCATTATATTTTTATAAACCTAATTATGTATTGTAAAAAGTAATAAATTAATTAATTTAAAAAAAATTTAATCACAACGCAAAAGGCAAATTTTAGATAAAATGTTTATTTTTATTATTTATTTTCCAATAACATTCAGTTATATTTTAAGCCCCTCGATTTTGGCCCATCCAACTCACATTATACACGTTTCAGTTGATTCCGGATAAATTTGAGTAAACACGAAATGAAGAGAAATGTTTAAAATGTGATTTCAGATATTAAACTTTTCAAATAAATATTTTTTCTGTCAATATTCAAATATTTCCGAACGGTATCTGATATTAAACTCTATATAAATACAACCAGTTCGAGATTTAATATCCGGATTCGCCTCAGACTATTATATTTGACTCTTTTTGGGCAGGTTATTTTAAAAAAATACTGTATTATCGTCAAAAATATTTTTATTGCTGTTTCAAAAGAGTCAAAGATGGACACGAGATATAATAAAATATTATTTATTCGATCAAGACACTAACTAGATTATGGTTTCCCAAACTATGGGTTAGACCAGTGATTCTTCTTTCGTATAAAAACGAAAAATACTTCGTCTCAAATTGAAACATTTATAATTTATTATTAGATTAAAACCAATATTTCTAGCTTTTCCACTTTTTTATTTGACCAGCGACCGGGTTTCGTCGTTACCGACATCATCCAGTCTGATGATGTCGGTAACGACGAAACCCGGTCGCTGGTCAAATAAAAAAGTTGAAAAGCTAAAAATATTGGTTTTAATCTAATAATAAATTAAAAATGCAATTCCATCACGAAGTGTCAGTGGATAATATAAATCTATTGAAACATTTATCTAATGAAATATTCGTAGACAATATGTAGAAATTTACGAGTGAAAGGTTATAAAATATTTTATTAATCTAATTTTTTATAAAATGATTAAGGAAAAACTTGTTTTTGTACCACTTGAGTTTAACTCAAGTGTTTCCTTAATAATTTTAACATGTCTAACCACAAAGTAAATGCCGAAACAATAAATAAAATAATTTTATACATCGCTCACTCCTTTCAAGAACGTTAAAAATCATCAATTTTCAGTTTGTTTTCAAAAATGTTTTCGGAATGCTCAGGAAATGTACTATATCCCAGCGAAAGCGTCATATTATTAACTAAATATTTACCCGCTACGGGGCAGAAAGTGTTGATTTTGCATTTTGAAGAAATGGTATTGTTTAATATATTTTTTTAAATATACTAAATATCATTATTTTCAAATGGAGAAAAAACATTCAGGTTTTACCTAAAAAGATCTGTTGCACGGTAAAAAGTTCAATAAGTGGCTTGATTTTTATTTTTAATACATTTTATTATGTTATTAAACTTGAAAAATGATCTCTCAAAAAATCAATTTTTTTTTATGTATGAAGTTGTTAAAAGGAGTGAACGATATGACCAAATATATTTTTTGGAATTTCTCTATGCTTTGTTAGTTTGAATGTCTGTATGCATATTTTGACATCAAATCACAGATAAAGTAGAATAAATAATATGTGTATATTTAAATTATTTGCCGTGTAAATACTTATTATTTACAAAAATAAGTATTTACAGGGCTAATGAACTGTTGTAGGCTGGATAAATGATCACTCTAACGCGTGTAACATTCACCAATTCTACTCATGATTGACACTTACTCTTCTCAAATATTTGTAACATCTAGATATATTGATGAATCTCGTGACACAGTACATATGAATCCACAACAGCCATCTATGTTGGTTTGAGGAAACCTTTTATTCTTTATATACACATATATCGTAGTCATACAGGAGAAAGTGACCAAGTGCATTTTTTACAAAAACGTGATCATTGACTATTTGATATCTTACAAGCTTAATATTGCCCAGAAAAAAATCCTAAAGGATTATAAACTTAGAAGTATAATATATTGACTGGTTGAAAATGACTAACTGCATTGATATTTATTTCCTTGCCAAGCAAAAGTGACTTAAATTGCCCTCCTGAACATTTTACGTTTTGTTAGTTGGTCACTTTCTCCTGTACGACTACGACATTAGTACCTTGTTAAATGAAAGAAAATAAATGTTTACTTTTCCTTGTTAATATTTTCACACTGATTACTTGTATCACAATTATTCAGTTATTTTTTTATGTGTTTGTTTTTACGGAATATTTCTTTGTAAAATTCGATATTATGCAGTCTCTAGACATGCTGAATCACTGTATCGACGAATGAAAAATATATTTGTATTCTGAAAACTACTATGTACTGTATAAATATACATATAATACATGGTTTCAGGCCATATTTACGAAGCAGGAAGTTCAAATATCCTTTTAATAATAAAATATTTTTTAGGAAAAAAAATTTTTCATAAAATATTTTTATTTACAAAACCCATGGTTTGACTAAAGCTATAATATGTTTTATCTCCAAAGTGTTGTAGTCACCGCATTCGGGTACTATGCTGGATGTCCCGGGATCGATTCCCAGAAGGGTCAAAAGGATTAAATATAAGTTTTCACTCTAATATTTATTTGATATTATCCTGGATTTGTACCTGAAGCGCAAGGTGACATCACTTTTCCTTCATGTGTTCAAAAATAACTGATAAAATTTTAAACTTCATAATTTTTTAACGTTTTCAGATTCTCCCAGAATGCAAAATAATTCGGGAATATCTTGCATACATTTGAAATAAATGTCTCTATTAGCAGAAAAAAAGCTTACTTAAATCACACATAGATGCTGCCGAGAACTCACACATGAAAGGACGTGTGAATTATGTGATAAATAATATAATATACAAGTTCCATAAATTTAAATAGTGTGGTCGTCAATCATGGGTAGAATGTTTTATGTTACTAGTGTATAAAGTGATTTTTTAAACCAACCTGTGATAGGTCATAAGCCCTGTAAAACCCAGACATGTATATACTTCATCATATATGTTGAGTTATCAAAATATAATGTCTCTGTATTTGTAGGTATTACTAAAAGGAAACCTTTATATTATTGAATTTATCACGAAACAGTAGGTATATACTTACTACTATAAATAATCTTTGATATTAATTAAGATAGATTTAGACGTAAGATCTAAAAATTAATATTTTGAAGATAATATGATTTGATTTAAAATAATTCAATTATCGTGATTATTTCTCAACATTATCGATTACTTATTATGCTACTACTACTACTATGTAGTATAGTATGTACTACCATCACGCTGTTTCCCCACAGGGGTAGGCAAAAACGATGGAACGCCATACTCTTCTGTCCTGACATACACTCCTCGCCTTCTTCACATCCATACATCTCGGCTGTCCAATTTTAAAACACAGTAAGGGACATTTTTGTAGTACGTTTTTATTGCATTTTTGGACTAAGTAGAATCTACTTAGTCCAAAAATGCAAAAAAAACATACTACAAAAAAATTGTCCCTTACTGTGTTTTGAGTTTGGACAGCCGATCTAGTCATACATGTTTCATGTGAGCAAATACTGATAAGTTCCTGATTGACTCACACTGTTTCCAACACATCAAAATGAAACATGTTTTAAGCTAGAAGAAAAAAATACCTCTTATGTGCAAAGGAAGAAAGGGAAAGATCTTTCGGATTTAGTGGCATCTTATTTAGAAAATATGAAAAGACGAATAAGACAAAAAATGAGCTAAGTGACAAATTTTGATTGATATAAAATATTGAATCCATAGTGTGTTGTTATATAGTATTATGTCCTTAGCATTAATGCTTCTTTTTTAATGTTTTTAGGGAGCAAACTTATTATATTATTTATTGATTCGGCATTAACTTTGTGGAATGACATGATTATTTTAATTAAATTAAAAAATAAACACTTGAATAAACACAAAAAACACTTGAATAATCCACTGAATTGAGTTTTATTTTTATTTACGACTAGTTTCGAAAACGACAATTGCTTTCATCTTCTGGTACAAATTAAAACTAACGAATAAAAATATATTTAGGTGTATATATAGATATTAGATAAACATATTAGATAGAAGCGGTATTTATGAAATTTCTTGCGGTGACTGTGAAAAAAAATATATTGGCCAAACTGCGAGAAGTCTAAGAATTAGAATTAGAGAACATCGTCGTGGTCCAACAAGTAATTATTTTTCGGAATTTGCAAATCATATCATGGAAACTAACCACTCATTTGACTCTCACACACTTAAATTATTACACTTTGTTACAAATTAAGGTCAAGTCATGAATAATTAAGAAAATTTAGAAATACACAAAAATTTAAATTCAGAAAAAACAATAATTAATAATATACTGTTTCAAAATACGTCACCATTATTATCAATGTTTCCTTTTACAAAAAATGTTGTTCCTTAACCCCCCTACCTATATTTATTAACCTATATAAACACCTAAATATATTTTTATTCGTTAGTTTTAATTTGTACCAGAAGATGAAAACAATTGTCGTTTTCGAAACTAGTCGTAAATAAAAATAAAACTCAATTCAGTGGATTATTCAAGTGTTTAATTTAATTAAAATAATAAAATTTATTCATTTTATTATTATTTATCACTATCATTTTTAAGAAATATAAACTAAATATGTTATAAATCCTTGTACATTATAGGCAAGGAGAATTTTCTAAGGCAACTAATAAATTTATTTTTTTTAAAGCTAGAAGAAACAAAAATTCACGCATTGATCTATTAACCTCGTACATTATAAGCAAGATAAATAATAAACGTAACTCCCATCTAAAATAATAATAAAAAATGTGACATTACTTACTTTAAAGCGATCGGCCAATAATTATCCATATTTATATATGCGTCAACAAACAAGAAGAGTACATTCACAAAATGTTGTTTTGAACACTACACAAATATTGTTTAACATGTTGTGAGCAAATACATTATTGCACAGCATTGTGTAATTGCAATTGCAATGGTGAAATTGTTTCTCTTGGTCCGCGCTGTTTGCATGAAATATTGCATAACGAATTCTGTTAATATCATTATCCAAATTAGAGGTAGGAACTACAAAAATACATAGCCCATTACGAATGAGGTTATGTAAAAACAAACAAACAATTTAGTTATTTGTTAAATATCAATAATTAAAAGTTCTATATGGAAAAACCCTGACACGAAGATCGATACATAACCCATTACAAATGAGGTTATGTAAAAACATACAAACAATTAAGTTATTATGTTAATACCAATAATAAAAAAAATCTTTATGGAAAAACCCTGACACGAAGATCGATAGCTTAATCAAAATATACAAAACTTTTACGCTACCCATCATGACATATGGGATCGAAAACAGAGCGGACACCGTAGTCACAAAAACGCGCTAAGAGTGTCAGAAATGAAGACTGTAAGAACAATATCTGGCAATAGTCTACGAGACAAAATTAGGACCAAAAAAAATGGGAATTATGCCTGGTCGAAGATGATGTCGTTAAGTGGGGAAGGCAACAAAGGAGACAATGGTATGCGCATGTGAGGAGAATGAAACCATCCAGACTCCCCCATATTACACCATACGGCCAACCCCAATGTAGATGACTCTCGGGCAGACCAACAAAAATATGGATTGACAGCTGGGAATTGACATTACAGGAGGCTAATCCCTCTTAAAAACAGACCACAAGACCTACACCAAGCAGAAGAAGAGAAGAAAAAGAAAGGTAATTAAAAAAAATAATGCAACCATTTACTTTACACAAAAAATATTTATGAATATGTACACTGAACTCTTTTTTATACGACTTTGAAATAACGCGATGAAAAAAACAGAGAAAAAACACCGCTGATATACCATAGATAGATAAAGTACAAAGATTTAAAAACCAACTGTTTACAATTCTCTGTGGACAAAGAAGATGAATAAATCTTTATCTCTGGATCTCCCTATCCAATTAAGGGTGCATAATCAAACAAGGAAAAGAGCATTATCCTTTCACATCTTGTTTGTTTTTTTATAAATAACTTGTTTACGTCATCACTTCTACGAGTATTCCCTAGAAATTTATGACCTTTTTACCTAAACATTTACAAGTAAATAAATTATTCTACTCTGAACTCCCTTTTTTCATGCTTTCATAATGAAGCGGTGCAAAAAAAGAGAAAAAATGAAACAATATAAACAGTAATGAAAATACGTAACAGTAATTTGAAATCAGCTTACGATTGGCAGGGACGTGCATTCTATATCGGCATAAAAGCAGTGCCTATCGTAACTTACCGTGTGACATATAAAAATGCAACCAGAACCTGCCCTACATACATTACTAAGTACATTTGCGTAGTACCTAGCTTCCCTTACAATCTACCCTTACTGCCTACCCTAGTAAATAGTACCTAGCTTACCCAACTACCTACCTCTACTGCCTATCCTAATTAATTATCTGTGCACGCCACTGATGATGGGTCATAAGCCCTGTGAATACCCAGACTTCCATACTGTTATTGCAGTTTGTTGCGATGTAAAAATGTATATTTATTTATTTATTTACACGGCACAAGTGCTATTTACAATTGAATATGAAGACAATAAAGAACAGTGCGATTATATTAAGTAATACACAAAAATATTTATATATAGTTCAGTACCAGTAAAGCTTTCTTTTAATGTTTTGTGTAGCAATTTATTTCGACTGATTAATTGTATAAGGTCTTTAATAAACCAAGTTGGATACTCTTTGTTGTAGGGTGTGAAGGTTGGGACATGAGAATTGTTACAATTCAAGATAGGAAATCTGTTGAGAGTTAATATTAAATCCGTTAGTGGTGTGCTTGAACGAAAGAATTTATGAAAAAACGACTAGTGTATTAGAAGTTATCTTACAAACTTAGTAATACTCTGAACTTATCCAAGTATAACTAAGTTAATGCTGACACCATCAGTCAAAATTGTAGTAAATTTAGACAAAATGTTATTTACTGCGTACCGCCGTCACTGCAAGGATTGCTGAATCATTCTTCGTTAATTTGTAAGGTTAATATAAATATATATATATATATATATATATATATATATATATATATATATATATATATATATATATATATATATATATATGTATATATTATATATATATATATATATATATATATATATATATATATATATATATATATATATATATATATATATATATATATATTTATGTATATATATATATATATATATATATATATATATATATATATATATATATATATATATATATATATATATATATATCACTCTAATATTTATGAAATATTACCCTTCTTCCTTCATGTGTTAACGATCAAGATAACACTGCGTTTATATGATGCAATGCACTATGCACCATCAGGTGCGGATAAGGGTTTGAAGAAGAAGATTTATGAATTGGTGCTTGTGATGTATTTTTTACATTTACCTTCCCTATCCTTACTATCCCACCCCCAGACAAGCATCTAAATATAGGCAAGCCATATAGAAGCTTTGCGGAGAATTCCTTTAAAAATATATTTAAAAAAACAGAATTACTTGTTTTCGGGTAACACAAACAAAATAACATGTTAAAATTGAACAAATAAAGGTTGTTAATTTACTGTTTGTTCAAAAGTTTTTATCTGTTTACTTACTAGAAAATAAACAGTTTATCACGTTTATTAAATATATGCAATGACGTGTTTTCATTTTAAATAAAATTTGTTAGTAAATTCCGAACCTTTCCAATTTCCGAACGTACTCTCAATTTATGTGACGAATATTTAAGCGTTTATGAAGGGAGGAAATTACGCAAAGAAATGAGTCGATAATGCTCGAGACAAAATGTTATTCTTAAGGAAATTAATAACATCAAAAGCAGGTTTGCTAAATGGCTAGACGATCCATCACTGTTATGTGCGTTCTAGAGGTAAAATAATAAACTTATAAACTAACTAACTAACCATCGCGTCACTTCCCGGTAGGCACAGAGAATAAAACGCCACATTTATCTGTTCAAACCATCTCCTCCTACCATACATACAGCCGAATATTCGACTACGTTTGCCTCGTAATACATATTTTTATATACATATATAAATATACGACGACAACGAAGGCGATACTGGAACATATAAACAGAATGTCAGAAGACAGACTTCCACGTATCGCCCTCCGAGGCAACACTGAAGGACGCAGACCCCCGAAAAGATGGAAAGACAGCTGGGAGTCCACATCCCAAGAGCGACGTGCGGAGGCACAAACAGATCCCTAGGATCTACAAAAAGAAGAAGATTTTTAAAGAACTTTTATTTTTTTTAAACCAAGGTTATATTCTTATTCACTGTTTACTATAGTCTTCCATCTATCTGGTAGAGTTTTAATATTTTTTTTTGAGAAATTTACTCCCATTTGAACCCATAAAATATGCTAAATATGCCCATTTGTCACATCCATTATAAGTTTTATTAAAACTATATAAAAAATAACCATTCAAATTAAACCAGACTCTGTACATAAATAAAAATTAAAATGTAAAATATTGAAGATCGATTTTTCTGTCAATACCTTGTCATCGTTTTGTTTGATATAACGCCGTGTTTTAATGTGAAGGAAAACAATTACTATTTTTACAATATGTAAATATAGAGAGGTTTTCAAAAGTCGGGCGTGTTAAATCATCCCCCCCGTGAAATAGTTTTATCAATCACCTGTCGTGAAGCTTTCATTTTCAGGGTTAGTTTTGGCAGAAATCAAACAAATTATATGAATTTTCCAACCTATTTTCCGTGCTTCCGTTGAGGTGTAAATTTCAAGAAAATAAAATGACTAATGCTTTTTTTATATATATATAAGACGTTATTTCTTTAAAATATATCATTTTTTGTAAACTTTTTGCCAAAACGCGACCATTAAGACGATCAATGTAACGTCCAATTGAAGTTTAAGGGAGTACTCGCAAACATCCGATTCATTAAGCGATCGGCCAGATAAGGTGTGTTGAGATGGTTTAGATATGTGGAACGAATGAGTGAGAAAGTTCAAGTGAAAAAGGAGCAGATGAAGTTTAATGAAACTAGGCTCAATCGTATATTATATTTCAAACTACCTTCTGAAAATGGCTAGGTCAGAAATCGCAATAATCGACGAGTATGTATACTAAACTTTCTCAACTGATGGTAACACAATCCACCATACTTTCAAATTTATTGAAATGCTACTATATATATACGTATATATATATATATATATATATATATATATATATATATATATATATATATATATATATATATATATATATATATATATATATATATATATATATATATATATATATATATATATATATATATATATATATATATATATATATATATATATATATATATATATATATATATATATATATATGGATATATATATACATATAGATATATATATATATATACATATATATATTATATTTATATATATATTATATATATATATATGTATATATATATATATATATATATATATATATATATATATATATATATATATATATATATATATATATATATATATATATTCATTCTTCATACATTCAGGCATCTCATTATACATTTTCAAACCCTTATACTTTAAACAATTTTGCGATTCGGTTTTTTCAACAATGGCAGTCTTACTTTATCCTTTTTTCTAGCAATATGTTTATGACAATTTTTTGTTTAAAATTATTTTATCATTAAAATATTTTGGTAATTTATCGTTAAAAAAATTATGCATAAAGATCAGCATATTAAATTTAAGTCTCTTTTTTATAGATCCAGTTTAGTTCTTCTCTCATTTTTTCTATATTATTATATTTTTTTTCTTAATAATTTCTATTGTGTATAATTTCTAATTTATTTTTTTTTTCTATTTTTTTATAATGGGCAGAATGGTGAACGAGATGTTTACATTTTCTTTCATATTAAAAATTTTCATTGAGGCACCTATAATATTGACGTGAATCTTATAGAATAAATAATTATAAATTGTAAATTAATAATATCGTCCATCATTACATTTAAAACAGTTTTTAATTACTATTTTTTGACATCTCATCAAAGATGAAGAAGAATATGGAAGTCTGGGCATTTACGGGGCTTACGACCGTCATAGGCTGGTTTAAGTGATCACTTTACACACGCGTAACATTCACCAATTCTACCCATTATTGACAACCACACTACTCAAATTCTTGGAAGTTCTATATATATGAACCAATTTAGAAACCTTGTTTATGAATCACTAGAACTTCACTAGAGACATCTATGTATTGGTGAGATGTAAAGAAGCTTTTTATTAAGCAGAAACTCTTATATTAGTATGTGAGATCCGAATCCTAGATTATAATCACACACATGAGAAACGCCAGAAAATACCATTTTCATTTTTATTATTAAGCTTATAATTTGACCAGATAATTTTTTTTTTATTAAAAAAAACTCCTGTAATTGGAGATAATCCAGATTTTGTGAACAAGTATTTGGACACACTCAAAATGTTGTAAACTTTTTAATTACTTATTTCAAATTCATTTACAGAAAAGAAATAAGTACATTGGCGGGCTTATTGCTAAAAAGCAATATTTTCCAACCAATCAAAAACAGACTAGTGATATTGATTAAAACGTTTAATACCATATATAGCTGTTTGTAATCTAAGGATAGATAGTACTTGAACATTAAAAAAAACATATATTATAAATTGATGATAGTAAGGAAGGCAAAGGCAAAAGGGAGTTTAAGGAAGGAGGTAGAGGGAAAAACTAAGGGAGGTGGTTTGATGGACAGTTAGGATTCTAATGATAAATAGTAATTTACTTTAAGCATATATTACTTTATTACTTTTTTCAGAGTATTTTACTCATAATGACATCAAAATATCAATGGTTTACTAGCTATCCTTCCGTTTTCCTCAGTACTGACCGATTTATTCAAATTTTCGTCAAATTTTCAACCCTTAACCTTTTTAAATGCGAAGGGGAAAACAAGGGCACTGAAATACGTAAATAATATTTTTTAATAAAATAATCCGAAGATAATAAGGTAATCCGAAGATTATAAGGTAACAGGATTATATTAATCAATTAGAGAGATTTATAATAAAATTATTTTTCACAGGAACAAATATTTTAATAAAAATAAAAGAGGTCCCCGTTTCAAATCTAGGCGGACTTAATGGTGCATAGGGCACCAGATCGAAGCAGTGTGTTGACTTGATCTGTAAAGATCTAAAAAATGTAAGTAAATATTTATACTATTTTACCTTATGGTAGTCATTTAGTCATACTTATACGATAAATCCCAATTTAATTTTATTTAAACCCGCGTTATATCATTTTTTGCTTGAAATAGCGTTTTTGTGTTGACAATATAAGTTTTTTTAAAGGGATAATCTGCAAAGCTCCTACTTTTAGATGCTTGTCTGCAGGTTGGATAGTAAGGATAGGGAAGGCAAATGTGAAAAATACATCACAAACACCCAGACCAATTAAAAATATTTTTTTCTTAAATTTATTTTTCAATTGGCGGGAATTGAACCCGCAACGGCGCCTGCCTTAGGAAAGGCACTGCCTTTCTGCCTTTACGGAGGGCATACCCCTGACTATACATTACTGCACGGACAAGCATAGTATTGAGTGTGTAAATAATGCTATGGTATTAACGTGTACTATTGTTTAAATTTTAAATTTTCTGATTTAAAATCCTTCGAAAATCTTCTGTTCATAAGCTTTTATGAACAGTTCAAGCTTGAGAAAGCTTAAGATAATTTTTTTGGCCCAACCTTTTGGTATTGTTTTTAGAAGAAATCTTGAAAGCTCGCTATCAGCTTTGTCAAAGCTCAGAGATAATTTCCGAACCAAGAAGAGATTTTCTATTTAAAATATTAATTAAAACGATAAGCCAATCAGAGGATTTAAAATAAATGAGGAACTAATGATAATTTTTAAGCCGAAAATTGACGGAAAACTCCATTTGACTCAACCAAAAAAAAAATTAAATAAAATAAAATGACACCAATAACAATGACAACATTTTTGTAAAAGAAAATGCACTTGGTCACTTTCTCCTGTTTGACTACGATGTATATATTTATTTATATATAAATAATTTTATACATGAATGACTGAATGCAGTTAAAATGCGATATTTCAGACGAATACGTAGCAAAACGATATACAATAGTTGTTCAAATGGTAATTTTTACCCAAAATTCACAACTTATTAACTAATAGTTTTCATACTTTTGTTATCAATCATAGTTAGAATGGTTAATGATTATTTCGAAACCGGTAGTCTTGAAGTAGTGTTTTTAGTGGTATTACACAAAGTGAACGATGAACGATAAAGAAAGTGTTATAAGATATGAATTTATTTTCTCCCTGCCTTGGCCAATTTCACCACAGATATAAGGAAGGTCAAGAACGTCTGAATTATTTTTAATTTCTTCTTCAACTCATTGTTTATGACGTCACCCAGCCACCTCTGACTTGGTGACTCTCTACTAGGGAATGAGTAGAGGGGGTGGTGCTCGACTCGAGTGTTTCGTCCCCTCGCCGCTAGATGGTGTCTGAGCACTGAAAACTCAAGTGCTCGTAGGGATGACAAAATAATAACCCTTATTACTCCAACCGTGACGGGTTGAATCTTTATTTTGCGGACATTAAGGGAAAACACCACTTACGGAAAAATACCATATTTATTATTTTTTAATGTATCTCATTACAATTCATATTTAAGCTCTCGACAGCCATCTATGGTTAGTTTGAGAAAGCTTTTCTACTAAGCAGAAATGTTTTTATTTAGATGTATCCGGATTTGTGAACAAGTTATTTCAAAACACCCAAAAATGTTCTGAGAGAATTTAATTTCATTCATTTATTTAATAGTCACTTTGTGGTAATAGTTATACAAGGTTAATACCACTACATCTTAATTTAATGTGACACGTGTTTCGATGCATTCCGCAACATTTTTAAACACCGTATATACGTGTGATAGTAGATTTTAAGATAAAGTGATATTTACCAAGTAAAACCTAAATTAAAAATGGATAGGTTCGCCACAAATTGAGTGCTGAATCAGTTAGTGAAATGATTTCAAATAAGTATAATAGTGATAAATCACTAATAAATGTAAATCCCCCTTAAAAATATAACCTAGGACCTCTAGCGTGGTAACTAAACGTTCTAACCACTAAACTAAACAGGGGGACCAACTAAATTATGGTAATAATAAAATAATAATAATACCTTATTCGCACCCCAATGGTGCATAGGACACTGCGTCATATAAACGCAGTGTTATCTTGATCGTTTACACATGAAGGAAAGGTGATCAACCTTCCGCTTCAGGTACCAGTCCAGGGTATTAAATAAATATTAGAGTGAATAAATCACTTTTATTTATTTGACCCCTTCCCCTGGGAATCGAACCTGGGACTTCCAGAACGGTAGCCGAGCGTGCTGACCATTACACTACGGAGGCGGAATAAAATTATGTTGGAATTGCTACTACTACTACTACTACTACCATCACGCCGTTTCCCCGCAGGGGTAGGCAGAGAGGATGGAACGCCACACTCTTCTGTCCTGACATACACTCCTAGCCTCCTTCACATCCATACATCTAGTCATACATGCCCTCCGATTACGCAGACTTTTGACACCGCCAGATTTTAGGTTCTGATTGATCTGATCGTGCCAAGTCTTTTTCGGTCGTCCACGTTCTGTTTTCCCTCTCACATTCGCCACATATATTTTCTTAGTCATTCTCTCGCTATCCATTCGCTCCACATGTCCATACCACCGCAAAGAGCTCTTTCTAATCTTTTCAATTATTCCTCGTTCAGCCTTACATTCCTTTCTTATATCGTCGTTTTTAATTCTGTCATACAATGATTTTCCACACATTCGTCTGAGGGAGCGCATTTCAACAGCATTCACTCTGCTTTCATCCTTCCTTTGCCAGTTCCATGTTTGAATTGCATGTTGGAATTGCAATTTTTTAAACATCTTAAATCACAGTAGTGGTGATTTCCCTCAACAGATAGGGGTATATATTGAATAGGCTTCCGATGAATATACTCCTGTTTAAAAGTTTAGAAGGACTAAATGCGAAGGTTAAGAAATTTACCAAATGATCAAAGGATTATAATAACCCCCTTGGTCTTTTAGCTAGCTGAAACTTTCAGCACAAAATTATATCTATTTTTCAGCTGAACTGAAAAGTTTTTGGAGACATTATTAAAATTTAACAACAAGCGATAAAAACCGATTACACAAAACTTGAAAAACATAAATATACGAGTATTACAAAACAAAACGCAAATACAGGATGTCCGAAGTGTAAATTGGGTTTTGTCCGTGTTTTACGAATGTCACTTGCTTTATCTCGCTGTTTACAGAAATGGACCCACGCGTCAAAGGGGTTGAGTGTTGTCGTGCTCTTTATGTAGTGTGCTTTATTCTTGTTTATTTAATCTATCAACCCTTTTCTGTTTTCCTGTTTCCAACCCTTATTCGCACAAAAACCGATTTTATTTTCACCCGTTGATTAAAACATCTGTAGTTCTTAAACCAGTCGTGTTTACATTAATTGGCTCAAAAGTGCTAAAAACATGTGTTTTATTTTTAAATAAATGATAACAAATTAACGGTTATTTAAACATTTATTTTAATTCACTATGGACCATGTTTCGTCATTGCTAGCATCATAAGACTGATGGAAGGGTATACAAAATTCTATGTTATGTAAACAGCAAAGCAGGAGTTAAAAACCATGATTTTATGCAATTTCAGTCAAAAAATGAATTTAAATTTAATGAATTTAACGATGGCTATAAAATAATAATGGTAAGGGTTTTAAGCGGTATTTTTTATATATTTTATTATAAATATCGATTTTTGCATCTATATTCGAATAATGTGAAAATGAATCTGGAACCGTCGGTTTACAACTTCATCTGCAAATCGAACTGTATATTATTTCAATATATGTAGCTGCAAAAATCCATTTCTACAATTAAATGTATATTCCTTCTAAAACCATAAATTTTTATTTAAAATATAACTTTGTTTTTAAATCACTATAATTATTTTACTATGACTTAATTATAATGTCTACCGGTTTCGAAGCTAACCGCTTCTTTATAAAGACTGATTAATACTAAAACACTATCTACTAAACAAAATTCAACATATTTTGACGGTTATGCAAAGGAGCTTGGGTAGATCTCAAGTGGATTTTTTTTTGTCGATTGGCAGTCACAGTCAAAAGGGATCAGGGATGATGAATGATCGTAAACATAATTTATTTGTAAACGGACTTTTAGAAAAATAATTTACTTCTGTGTTTATTAGTTGTAAATTATTATTAATTGCCTTTTTAATTTCTAATATTTCTTAGTAATCTAATTTAAGTCCTCTATTGCATATGTGTAAGACTTTTCAGGCCTTTATTTTTATCATATGAGTGATTATTTCCTATTAGGTGATTGGCAAATTCAGAGTAACTTGTTCTAATAACAAATTTTTTGCAAATATTGAAATCAGTAAGAACTCGTATTCTCTACCCAGAATGACTATGAGCAGGTTGTATCCAAAAAAAATGTAAATGATAATCACGTAGAAATCTTTATATCCTCTTGGATTATCTACAATTGTAGGCTTTGTATAAAATCGTTTTACATTTATTGGGAGGGATCGTATCTAATCGCAATCGTTATTTAAATATACAGGAAACGTTCAAATGACAATCAATCATGGGGTAATTTTGGATATATGTAAATGTTAGAATTTTTATCTAACTAGGCCAAGAGCATGGAATAATGGTTAATTGGTTTGTAATCGAACCCGGATTTTCATGTTTAGTAGTCAAACACAGTGGCTGGATTCAGCCGGTTCGCACAGGTTCGCTAGAACCGGTGCCTAAAATTTTAAGAGTTCGCCGAACCGGCCCTTAGCCCTTTGTTATCACACAACATTCCGATAGAGATCGTGCATCGGAGCATTCTCAGTTTGTATGTGAATGTTCTGTTTATGTGCAGAGTAAAAAACAAATAAACGAATAAATGAAAAACTATTTTTTTACAGAGGGGGGGGGGGTTGGGGTGGTACCTGAAGGGCGAACCGGTTCATGAAAATTTTGAATCCCATCACTGGTCAAACATACTAATCTACATATATCATCTCTCTCTACTCTTAAGTTTTTAATCCCACTTCCTCTTAGAGATCACCATGAAATGTAAAAATGTTTTAACTAACTAACCATCACACTCTTTCCCCGCAGGGGTAGGCAGAGATTATACAACGCCACAACGATCTGTCTTTGCAAACGATCCTCGCCTCTTCCATATTCGTGCAGCTTCCCATATATCTTTTTTTGGGTTAGAAGAAACAAATCCACTAAATGATCTAAAAACGTTTTACATAATAAGCAAGGTAAATAGTAAATGCACCTAACATCTAAAAGAAAATCTTACACAAACCCACCAATTATGTATTCCGACTCTTGTGTTGACCAAGCCCGAGTATTTGGCATACTTGATCATGCTAAGTTTTTCTCGATCTTCCTCTGCTTCATTCGCCTTGTATTATTTTTACTGTTCTTTCTTCACCCATTCGTTTCACATTCTCAAACCATCACAACACACATTTTTTAATTCTATCGACAATACCATTATCTCAGCCCTACATTCTTTCCTTATTAATCATCATTCGTACATCTATCATACATCGTTACGCAGAACATTTGCCTGAGAGATCGCAAAGACAACTGCATTTCGACTACTTACTTATTTTACCCTTCTTTTGCTACTCCATGTTTCACTTCCATACATTAAGGTTGGAACCAGGACACCGTTGTGTACTGCCAGTTCAGCTTTCGCTGATATGTTTTAATTTGCTATAACTGCTTTTACTGTGCGTGTGTTTATATATGCATATATATATATATATATATATATATATATATATATATATATATATATATATATATATATATATATATATATATATATATATATATATATATATATATATATATATATATATATATATATATATATATACACACACACACAAGCAGTGAAAGCAGTTAATGATATATAAATGCATATTTATATATCCCTTTATATTATATCAAAAATAAATTATATTTCCGCCTCCGTAGAGTAATGGTCAGCACGCTCGGCTACCGTTCTTGAGGTCCCGGGTTCGATTCCCAAGGGGGGTAAAATAAATAAAAGTGATTTTTCACTGTTACACATATTCAATATTACCCTGGACTGGTGTACCTGAAGCGGAGGGCTGATCACCTTTCCTTCATGTGTAAACGATCAAGATAACACTGCGTTTATACAATGCAGTGCCCTGTGCACCATTGGGGTGCGGATAAGGGTTTTATTATATAAATTATATAAACAACCATATATTTTTATAAGCCAGGGTTAATTTTTGTTTTTTTTTTGGCTTTTTTTAATGCAATACTCAATCAAATCAATAATTGCATGCACCACGAAATAGCAATAAGTAAAACGTCAATAAATGACAATCGAGTTGTAAAACCTGTTACAATTATATTAGTTTATTCTAACATCAAAGTAATGGTGCTCTAATGTGAAAGTAAACATTTGTTTTATGGCGGTACTTATCTGCCATAGAAACCCCCTTCAAATAAAGTGGTGGATACTTGTCATAAATTGCATGTCATATCGCGATGTTATTTCGTCATTCATCGCGAAATGATGCCACGCGAAATATATGGCATAAAAGTGTTACATCATGCAAGTTTTATGTATTACAATGTAACCACTGGAGCAGGGTATGTCGGAACGTGTTACCTTTATAGACTGTGGTGTCTCCACGATCCAAATAATTAATAAATATTTTCATTGACCCATGGGAAATGGAATTGGATAGAAATTAGTATGTCTAAGCTGTTTTTTGGGACTTTATTAGGGCATTTGAAACAAGTAATCGAAAAAATTACTACGAAAACTAAATATAATAAGACTTTATAAAATTAAACAACTTTGTTTTAACCACTTTTTATTGGTACACTTTTTCCAACCGGTTTCACAATCATATAATTTCTTTTGAACTAACGAGCCTTACAAAAGTTGATGGGCTTAATTATACATTCGACTCGAAAACATTCATTCTTCAGAGTTCTGGACGACTTCTTCAGCACAGTTGATGGCTATATTGAAAGCTTTCACGGCTACAAAAGGTGGAATTTTTTAATCTGGCATCAGCTGAACCGCAAAATATTTCGGATTAGTGTTTTGGATTTCGGAGCATTCGCATTAGCCAGCTGGTACTGTAAGTAGTAGGAATGCGGTGAATTTAATTTATACATGAGATTTGAAGAATATTACTGAATATTTGAAAACAAAAGAGCTTTAATTCTCCTCCAAATACAGACTGAACAACAGTTAAGGAAAATTTCATAAAATAAATCTTCAAATTGAAAATATATTTCATGAAAAATTCTTGCTTACACCGACAAAAATTTAAATGAAAAGAACGAAATAGATCGATTTGGTCCACGTCATCTTCCTACCCTATTTTTTTAACCTTGAATAAAATAAAATTAATTAAATAAGCATGGAAATATTTGAACCATCTTGTTCTACGAAAAATATATAAATATTAAAATGTCTCAACAAAGTATTGGAAACCGTACACATAATATGAAAATATAAAATACGTGTAATATAAAAATACAATAAGTAAACGTAACGCACGAAAAGGAATATAAAAACACGTCATACAAAAAACCGTACGAAAAACCAACACATTCCCACAAATATTTCACATATCGCTCACTCCTTTCAAGAACGTCATAAATAAAAAATCGTCAATTTTCAGTTGTGCGTGTTTTTGGAATGCCCAGAAAATGTACTATATCCCAGTAAAAGCGGCATCTTTTTAACTTAATATTTACCCGCTACAGGGCAGAAAATGTTGTTTTTGGATTTTGAAGAAAATGTATTGTTTAATTATTTTTTTAAATATACTTAATATTTTTCAAATGCAGAAAAAACCTTCAAGTTTTACCTAAAAAGATCTGTTGCACAGTAAAAAGTTCAATAAGTGGCTTGATATTTTGTTTTAATACATTGCGTTATATTTTTAAGCTTTAAAAACGATCTCCTGAAAAATCAAGTTTTTGATTTATGACGTTCCTGAAAGGAGTAAGCGTTATATTCTGTTACTTTTATTATTTTTTTCATCGTGTTAATTTTGTTTCACATTTTTTCTTCGTACATTCTTAGATCCCTTTATTTCAAAGTCATACAAAAACACCTTTCATCTCGACATTGCCCTTTTAACAATTACGTTTACATTTGTTAATTTGTAATGAATAGAATTGGATGAGCATTTCTTTTTCAGAATAAAAAATCTAAAATACGATTAAGAAATAAATAAAAAGGCCGAACACATTAGACGTTTGGAAAAATAAAGGGCCCTCAACAAATTAGATTTCAGATACAGTTACGACTATTATTTTCTACCCTTCTTATTGAGACCTCAAGTAATTTATGTTTTTTTTAACTGTCCGTCTTCGTGGTGTAATGGTCAGCGTGTTTAGCTATCGTGCTGGAGGTCCCGGGTTCGATTCCCAGGGGGATGAAAATAAATATTATTGATTTTACACTGTGATATTTATTTAATATTACCCTGGACTGGTTCAGAAGCGCAAGAGTGATTACCTTGCTTTTATGTAAGTAATGATCAAGAAAACAAGTCACGCGTCAATTCGATGAAGTGCCCTATGCACCATTGGGTGTGGATAAGCGTTATAAGTAAGTATAAAGTAAGTATATGTTTGAATTGGAGGATAAGGTTTGTATATTTTTTTTACCTGATATCTTGATTCAATATTTCTTTTTACTTTCTAAAATTCTATTTGAGGTTCATTGTTTCAATAAAACTCTTTCATTATCATTCATCTTTAACTTTGTGTGTAGTGCCAACTAAAAAGTTTTTTTAAAACTGGTAATACACAATTTGAACTACAAATGATAAGAAGAGTGTTATATTACCATACCACAAAGTTCACAATGTTTTTACAAAATACATTGATATAATTTTGACGTTTCTCATCCTGAATATTTATTAAGATTTTACCAAAGCGACTCTTACAAATTATAAACTAATAATCACGGTTAAAATTAAATAAAAAATCAACGAATGGATTTACAACAACGCAATTCATAACCAGTTCAAAACTTTTGTATATCTTATTATTATATCAAACAAATTAACCAATAAATAACTTGGTAAGTACTTGCCTACTAAAACAACTAAGAAGGGACACCATTATTTAAGGTGGATAAAATATTTTGTGTAGCACAGTACACACGTCCGCAGGAATGACAAAATGTATTGGGTTCTTTTTACTTATTTTTAAATATATTTTTTGAAATAAAATTCTGATAAAACAAATAATTGAATAATAACAAAAAAAATTGATAATTCAATAATAATAATAATATAACCCTTATCCGCACCCCAATGGTGCATAGGGCACTGTGTCATATAAACGCAATGTTATCTTGATCGTTTACACATGAAGGAAAGGTGATCAGCCCTCCGTTCAGGTACCAGTCCATGGTAATATTGAATAAATGTTTACAGTGAAAAAATCATTTATATTTATTTTACCCCATTTGGGAATCGAACCCGGGACCTCCAGAACGGTAACCGAGCGTGCTGACCATTACACTACGGAGGTGGACAATTAAATACCAAGCAATAAATTCACAGACAGTAATAAAACACATATATTCATGAAACGAAGGTTTTTGCTAATAAAAAATTAAAAAGTTTCAACCGTTGATTAAGCAACATAAAGCACATTACCACTACCAGTTAACAAAGATTTTGATATTTTATACAAAATATACAAAAAAAATCCTGCATCCATTTTTCTTATGGGCATTATTTATTCTTTTATATTATTTTTTGACATCTCATCAAAGATGAAGAAGAATATTAAGTCTGGGCATTTACGGGGCTAACGACCGTCATAGGCTGGTTTAAGTGATCACTTTACACACGTGTAACATTCACCAATTCTACCCATTATTGACAACCACACTACTCAAATTCTTGGAAGTTCTATATATATGAACCAATTAAGAAACCTTGATCTCACCAATAGATGTCTCTAGTGAAGTTCTAGATATTCAAGAACAAGGTTTCTAAATTGGTTCAGATATATAGAACTTCCAAGAATTTGAGTAGTGTGGTTGTCAATAATGGGTAGAATTGGTGAATATTAAACGTGTGTAAAGTGATCACTTAAACCAGCCTATGACGGTCGTTAGCCCCGTAAATGCCCAAACTTTTATATTCTTCTTCATCTTTGATGAGATGTCAAAAAATAATATGAAAATAACTCCTGTAATTGGAGGTAATCCAGATTTTGTGAACAAGTATTTGGAAACACTCAAAATGTTGTAAATTTATTCTTTTTCCATTGCGCAATTTTCTAATTTACATGTAAAGTTCTTTCGTTGTTCCATAATTCATATATTTTCTATAAGATCAATATGAACTAATCTATAGCGAAAAATTTCTTAATCCTCAACTATCTCTGTTATGAGGGAAAATGTTTGAATTGAGATTTGTATCAAACCAAATAATTGATCAGTTTGGGTCTCAGATAGGGTGATGAAAATATGATTAAAATAATATTTTTACAACACCAGAACATCATTCATGCTAGAATAGATTAGTGAGCGTGATGAAGTGTAATCACAGATGCCGATGTTTCCAGTGGTTATCAACCAACGTTCCTAGTACATTCGAGTATTTTGGAAATATTTAAAATTAATATTCATCTTTTTAGCACTGATATATTTTACTTAGATCAAACATTAGAATTACTATATTTGGACTTTTGGACTAACAAAAGTTCGTTATTTATTTAAGTTTTACTTTAGAAATGCCACTAATTCTTAAAATCTATTGTGATACATGTTTCGATGCATTCATCATTTTCACTCACCATATCGCTCACTCCTTTCAAGAACGTCATAAATCAAAAAACGTGATTTTTCAGGAGAACGTTTTGAGAGTTTAAAAATATAACACAATGCATTAAAAATAAATATCAAGCCACTTATGGAACTTTTTACTGTGCAACAGATCTTTTTAGGTACAATCTGAAGGTTTTTTCTCCATTTGAAAAATATTTAGTATATTTAAAAAAATTATTAAACAAAACCTTTTATTCAAAATGCAAAAACAACACTTTCTGCACTGTAGCGGGTAAATATTAAGTTAAAAATATGCCTCTTTTGCTGGGATAAAGTACATTTTCTGGGCATTCCGAAAACATGCACAACTGAAAATTGACGATTTTTGATTTATGACGTTCTTGAAAGGAGTGAGCGATATGTGAAGCTAAGTCTAAATTTTAGACTTGTGCTCTTGGGACATTAAGGGTTGAAGGTAGTAGGAGTTGTTTCTTGTATTATCAGTGGGAACATAGACAACAGTGGTATTTACTAAGTAAAACTTAAATTTTAAAAAGAAAGATTTTACGACAAAGTGACTACGAATCAATTAAAGAAAATATTCGTTAGTTTTAATAGATTACATTAATTTTCATTTGAGTATTTTTGGCGTTTATGTATGAATTTAGAAGATGCAACAAAAGATGAAAAAAAATCATTTACAAAACAGATAGGTGTGGCTTTGTATTCTCTCTGCCTGTATAAATAAATTTTTACTCTTATTTTAATTTTTTTTAATAACTATTCTTTGTGGAACTACATTTTATAAAATAAATTAACAACTACTTTTCCAATTTTTTTTACATATATTTTATTTGACTAATGACTACGTTTTGTGGTTCCGATATCATCAGACTAATAGTGTCTTATTAAGTGCAGGTCTTATTTTACCTTGCCATCGTGCAATTAACTATCAAGATAACACTACGTCGATACGATGCAGTGCCCAATGCACCATTATGGGTTAAAAAATAATGAAACTTTTTTATTAATTTTTTTTTGGTCCCCAAATTTCAATAGATAATGTTATATGGTTGTTAAAATGTTTAGATTTTTAATTAAAATTGACTTAGTAAATACCACTATTTCTTAAAATTTACTGTGATACGTGTTTTGATGTATTCCGCATCGTTTTCAAACACCGTTTTCAAATAAGGTGTATAAAAATGGCGGAATGCATCGAAACACGTGTCACAGTTTATTTTAAGAAATTGTGGTATTTACTGAGTAAATTTTAATCAAAAATGTATAAATTTTACCACAAAGTGACTGCCGAATCAATTAATGAAAAAATGTTTATGTCCGCTAGAACTAGTGTTTTTACATTTTTTTAATAGTAATATTCCCATAAAAAAATATCTCACATTTTTTCTATGGGCTACTCGAATAATTCAACAGCTTATATGGTATACTCAAAGATAAGAAAGCAAAATAGGAGTGTAATCACAATGAAAGGTACTTCTTGCAACTATTGTATATCTCTATGTATTCGAAACTTGTTCAAAGAGGATGTCGACCTTTTTTTCATATTTACTTTGTGAAAAACCTTTGTGAAGAAACTTAGATACACAATCTCGTAAACATAATATGCGCGATTATCCAGCTAAAGAAAATCTTTGTATAATACACCAAGAAAAAAAAATACAAAAAAAGTTTATTTGCTCACGAGCATTTAAATGTATTGTTTCTTTACATTTTTTAATATTCAGCAAAAAAGAAAAAAAAAATTATATGTTTTATAATTTTTCAACAAAAATGGCTGTTGTGAACTTACATTTACAGTATCATGACATTTATGGTTAATGTACGTAGGAGTTCCAATTCTTTATGTTGAGTATTGTGGTTGTCAGTCGTGGGTAGAATGGTGAATGTTACACGTATGTAAAGTGATCACTCAAACACTCTGTTACTGATAATAAGCCCTGTTATTACCCATAATTCTATATTCTTCTTCATCTTTGTTGAGATATCAAAAATGTAAAAATACGAATGTTCGTTTGTTTCAAATCTCAAATCTCCTAAAGCTATCTACCTATTTCGTCTCAACGTATTTAAATACGAGCGAATATTTATAATGTATTTGTAGCATAACAATGAAGCTTTTACCTGTGACAGGTAAACATGACTTTTCAATGAAAAAAAAATATTAATCGATGGCAGCGCCTTCTGTTTAACGGAAAAGAAACACATGCATTACTTTACATTTTTCATGGCAAATACCATACTTCTTGATAGCTGCTGTCAATGTATAATTTTATTTATTACATTGTTGTGTCACTGATTTTTAATATTATCAATGGGTCACACGTATTTTTCAAACCCTTATCCGCACCCCGATGGTGCATAGGGCACTGCATCACATTTAAAATCACTATAAATATTTTATTATAACTTAATTATAATGTCAACCGGTTTCAAAGCTAACCGCTTATTTATCAAGATTTAATCAGTCTTGATAAAGAAGCGGTTAGCTTTGAAACCGGTAGACATTATACTTAAGTTATAATAAAAAAATTGTAGTGATTTTAAAACAAAGTAACATTTTAATTTTAAAATGGAAAATCACAAAGTAAGTGCTTCAAATATAAATTAAATTCCATATTAAATTGTCGGGTTATATGTATATTCAAAATTAAACACGGTCATTGGATTGAATTCTACTTTTATTTACATATATATGATAATATGTGACGCGTTTCGTCTTAATTATCAAATACTCAAGCTTCAGAACTCAAATTTCATTTTTTACATTTTTATACAGCAGTTATCAAACATTATTATATATATGTAAATAAAAGTAGAATTCAATCCAATAAACTTGTTACATTATTTCCTGCCTTTTATATGGAACCGTATTTTTTTTCGTTTGTGTTTTCTATCGAATAGACGTATTGTTATAGTCATCAAAATTTCATGGTTAGATTGTTAGCTTTCCTTTAGGATAAATCCCCAGGCATACCTCATGAATCCATACCTCGATTTCCTACTTAACGGTTTCGATTTTCCTCTTGCCAGGTGAAAAGTAGAAACGATGGAATTTTTGTGAAAACGATTTTCAGAAAAATATGAAGATTTACTGTAGGTGTCTTAGAAGAGTTAAAGTTGCCTTTGTAAAAAAGTAATAGGGAAATCGCGTTATTTATAGGACGTGCGATATGTCAACGGCTGGTTTGAATGGTCATTTTACATGCACTGTGCGAATTGAATTGATACACTCGTATAACGTGTTTTTCACCCTGTTACTTAAAATTTCGGAAGTATGATCATTGAAAAAAAATGTTACAAATATTCAACATATGTATCTAAAAAAATCTCAGACACTTTTCATAAAGTAGTCAGATAATTTGTAAAAAACTCAATTCAATCATAGACGGGGCTGAGAACTAGCTTGTGAAAGAAAGTAAATAATATTAATAATAATAATAAAACCCTTATCTGCACCCCAATGGTGCATAGGGCACTGCTTCATATAAACGCAGTGTTATTTTGATCGTTTACATATGAAGGAAAGGTGATCAGCCCTCCGCTTCAGGTACCAGTCCAGGGTATTATTAAATAAATATTAGAGTGAAAAAATCACTTATATTTATTTGACCCCCCCTGGGAATCGAACCCGGGACCTCCAGAACGGAAGCCGAGCGTGCTGACCATTACACTACGGAGGCGGACATAAATAATACAACATCGGAAGTTAATAATACAACATCCAATATTTCAGTAGTGTGGTTGTCATGGATAGAATTGGTTCTTTTTCATCTATGTTGAGATGTTAAAAAGAAAAAATAAATCCCAACTTGAACCAACTTTTTTGAAGTATTCGGACACACATAACGACTAGTTTCGGAAGCTTCAGATGCTTCCGAAACTCATCTTTAAAATAAATATAACTCAGGTGGTAAAAAACAAGACTTTTAATTTACAATTTTATCATGTCTTACAACAAAATGAATGCCAAAACAATAATTAAAACAAAATTTATATTTGAAGCACTAACTTTGTAACTTTCCATTTTATAATTAAAATGTAACTTTATTTAAATTTTTTGAAATTTTAAAACAAAGTTACATTTTAATTGTAATAATTAAAACACTCAGAATATTATTATGATATTGTTCAATCCTGAAAAAAATTACACAAATACTGAAATACTTCCCTGAAAATTTCGCTGTTGCAATTACCGCTATTTGGCTTAACGTACAGGTGTAATTATGAAATTACCTCGCCTATAAAAAGCCAAAAGGATAAAGCAGGTGTTCTAAGATAACTTTCATCTTTAATGGATTTTTAACATTTACAACACAAATAAGCACACACATAACCTTCTGTAAGGAAAATGTAAACTTGTGTGTTTGTTGAGAAAACTTGTAAAATACAATTTTTATGCGCTACCCTGTGAAAGCTTGTAGGTGTGGCTTAACGTACCCCTTTCTCTTACGTAGCGGGAGTATAATAAAATAACTTGTTTACGATGTTAATTTTTATATTACTTTATGATTACCTCGAAATCGATTTTATTCCGCCCTAAAATATTCACAGGGGTGAAAAGTATAGAACGTGGATCTTGTTAAGGAAGCTCACTCTTTCTTACAAATAACACAGACTGTTTCTTAAAGTAAAACGCTTCTACAGTTGTAAATTATTAGCTTATAACTCTTTTCAAAATTTATTTTTAAAAAGACAAACTTTTTATCGTTTGCACTTTTTTATAAATAAGAATTTTAAAATTGCATTTCTGACGGAAATATTAAAGGTTGAATTTATTTTTATTTGATGACTATTGATAAATAGAGAAATTATGGAACAGATACATGATTTCGTAAATATGGGTAGTATGTTCTCTAGGGATGGAAAGATTTAGATATAGTAAAGCACAGAGGCCAAAGAAGGATGAAAGTAGACTTAGTGCAGTTGAAATTCGATCCCTCAGACGAATGTGTAGTAAAACGATGTATAGTTGATAGTGAAATAAGGAAAGAATGCAAAGCTGAGATTAGCATTATCGAGTTAAGAAAGGTGTGCTGAGATGGTATGGACATGTGGAACGAATGAGGGAGGAAAAAACGGTAAATGAGGCGAATGTTGTTAGTTATAGAAGCAAAAGAAAACCGAGGAAAACTTTGCATGATCAGGTATGTCAAATACTTGAAAGCTGTCAGGTCAGGAGTCGGAATAATCGGCGTATATATATGAGAAGATTCACAAATGTAGAAAAAACTAAGAATATTTGCAAAAACGTGTGGCGTGCTATTCTTACTGCCAACCCCTGCGAAGAAGCAGTGAGATGGTTAGTTAATAATAAATAATAAAACCCATATCTGCAACCCAATGGTGCATAGGGCACTGCGTCATATAAACGCAGTGTTATCTTCATCGTTTACACATGAAGGAAAGGTGATCAGCCCTCCGCTTCGAGTACCAGTCCAGGGTATTATTGAATAAATATGACAGTGAAAAAATCACTTATATTTATTTTACCCCCCTTGGGAATCGTACCCGGGACCTCCAGAACGGTAGCCAAGCGTGCTGACCATTACACTACGGAGGCGGACAATAGGCGAAGGCGGAGATGGTTAGTTAGTTAGTTAAATCTGACAGATTTACAAAATGTCACGTCGCGAATCGCATTTACAGATCCATGTATATTTCACTATTTAATAAAACATGAAGGAATACTTATTGTAACTGCAGACAGTTGGTACAATTCCATTATGAATTGTTGTGTAATATATCTTAAATTAAACACGGTTATTGGATTGAATTCTACTTTTATTTACTAATGAGTATTTGATAATGTCTTAAAAAGACGAAACGCATCACATATTATCAAATATTATGTATGAAAATAAAAGTAGAATTTACCGTGTTTAATTTTGGATATAAAACCCAACAATAAAAGAGCATATTATAAATCCATACACCATAAACACAGGTGAACGTTATTTGTCGAGTTATTGGTTACATATGAATATTGCATGATTGTTGATTTTAGATTTGTGTTACGTCAACTTTCAACAAAATTGTAAATGTCACGTATACCATGAATAATTCCTTTTACGTTTAAAATAGAGAATTTTGTTGTTATTATGTACAAAACATAGTCTAAATTTGTTTTTGTTATAAATACACACACACACATATACATACATACATGTATACATATATATATATATATATATATATATATATATATATATATATATATATATATATATATATATATATATATATATATATTTATATATATATATATATATATATATATATATATATATATATATATATATATATATATATATTATATATATATATATATATATATATATATATATATATATATATATATATATATATATATATATATATATATATATATATATATATATATATATATATATTCGCCTTATAAATTTGTAAATTCTACATGTCCAAACCATCTCAACACACCTTTCTTAATTTTATCGATAATGCTTATCTCAGCTTTGCATTCCTTCCTTATTTCACTATTCTTACATCTATCATACATCGTTTTGTCGCACATTCTTCTGAGAAAGACCGAGAAAAACATGGCACGATCAGGTATGCCAAATACTTGAAAAGGGTCAGGTTAGGAGTCGTAACAATCGGCGGGTATGATGAGGAGATGCATGAACGTGGAAGAGGCGAAGAATGTTTGCAAGGACAGAGTGGTGTGGCGCTCTATTCTCTCTACCTACCCCTGCGGGGAAGCGGCATGATGATTAGTTTTTGTTTTTTTTTTTTTATACATATGTTTATATATATATATATATATATATATATATATGTATATATATATATATACATATATATATATATATATATATATATATATATATATATATATATATATATATATATATATATATATATATATATATATATATATACATGTATATATATATATATATATATATATATATATATATATATATATATATATATATATATATATATATATATATATATCCGCACTACAAAGTAGAAAAACACAAGTATGTATACCATAAAGTTTCTACTCGAATTTCATCCCCTTTCGAATTTTATTTCGAGATTAATTCCGAAATTTTGGTTGTGAATTTTGGTTACCTACCGAAAGTTATATTTGTACATATAACCATTGGAAGTTTAAGGGTCCACTGTTTTTCTGTTCAAACTCAAATCTACGTTGTGCGTAGAATGTAGGTACATAATACGATGTACAATACACTATATAACATGTTTTTCAAGAATTCACCTTATTTATACTAAGAAACAATTCATAACATTTCAATGTACGGCATATTTTCCGAAACAGGACTTATATCATATATCAGTTTGAAGCAAGGCTTTTTTCATGTAACGCGGCAGAATGGCGTTCCGGCACCTTTTATCACGGATGTACTATTTTTTTTATTTCAAAATCAATCAGCCGAAATAATGTTTGTTTTACTTACGTTATTACAATTTTTTTATATGATTCGTCATAATGATAAAAAATGGTATTGTTATTAACATTCTAATGATATATAAACATATATTTTTTTAGTAAAAAACTCAAAATGAACTGAGTTCCGCGCCTTTTTTGTTTTAAAAAAAGCCCTAGATTGAAATGATGTTTTAGAAGTATTTTATGTGAAAATAATAGGAAAAACAATATTATGTTCAACATCAAATCAATCTTAATAAATTACTCATTTTATTACCCTTGTCCGCACCCAATGGTGCATAGGTCACTGCATCATATCGACCCAGTGTTATATTAATCGTTAATTGCACGAAGGCAAGGTGATCAGCCTCGCGTTTCAGGTCCATGGTGATTAAATAAATGCGAAACCATTTCATCTATCTACATCTAAATAAATTTATCACCGATTGCTTAGAAATTTTGACACAAGGTTACAATTAAATACTCTCGTATTTGTATGTACAACTGTGATAGTTGTTTAAAACCCTTATCAGCTTGTTGAAACCAGTCTAATGATCTCGGTAACTACTAAATCCGGTCACTTGTCAGTAAAATAAAAGCGGAAAAAAGTATGTTATTGTTTTTTTATTGTATAATTTCATAAATCACATCTTTTGCTCATAAAGTATTGGATTTACACAGCATTGAATGTTTATTCATAAATTTATAACTACAGAATGGTGTAATTTTCAATTTTATACTTAATAATTACTTAACAGTTACTTAACAGCATTTCGTTCATACCCTTATTTAATGAGCACTGTGTAATTTAATGTAACAAGATGAAAAACAAATGTAAAGATTTAATGCGCATTTTCCTGAATACAGTGGAAATTCGCATTACGAACAAAACAGAATGTGAAAATGCTACTTTAACGAGCGATATTTCGTGTAACGAGTGACGTAGAAAGGCTTCCATTCGAAAATTGTGTCGTTAGCCGATACGTGGGACTAGAACTGTACACTTATCCGCCTCAACGGTCTAATGGTTGGCGTGTTTAGATACCGTGCCGGAGGTCCTGGGTTCGATTCTCAGGGAGGGGTGAATATAAATATTAGTGATTTTAAACTCTTATATTTATTGTATTTTACCCTGGACTGGTCACCTTGCCTTGTGTAAGTAACGATCAAGATAACACTGGGTCAATACGATGCAGTGCCCTATGCACTATTGGATACAGATAAGGGTTTAAAAAGAAGAACTGTAAAACAACGATATTGATGAGCTTGTGGGAGAGCACAGTCATTTATGACCACCGGAAACAATATGGAATTAATTGTATAATGTTTCACAGCAAGAAGTTATGGAGGAGAGTTTGCCAGTGGAAGAAAAGTAGTAGCAAAATAACATTTTCTGACGTAATAAGAGAAATGCTAAAGCATAGGAAACTATTGCATTGAACGTTGAGAGGCATTACCCTAATATGAGATGGCTATGCGATAAATTTATTCGATCATAACGCCGTGTAACGTATTCACCAAATTTGTAAGCAAAGGCAAAATAAATCGCATTTTCGGCCATGTAATATTTAATTACGTATTTTAAACAATTTTCTTTCATATGTTGCTTAGTCCGCCTCCGTAGTGTAATGGTCAGCACGCTCGGCTACCGTTCTGGAGGTCCCGGGTTCGATACCCAGGGAGGGGGCAAATAAATATAAGTGATTTTTTCACTGTAATATTTATTCAATATTACCCTGGACTGGTACCTGAAGCGGAGGGCTGTTCACCTTTCCTTCGTGTGTTAACGATCAAAATAACACTGTGTTTATATAATGTAGTGCCCTATGCACCATTGGGGTGCAGATAAGGGTTTCATTTATTTATTATATTTCTTGAATGTTTTTGGTATCGCAAGGGAAGGGTAATTAACTATAGCCAAACTATGAGTATTTTAATGTTTAAGAATTAGTACATAAACCCTGAAGATGACAATGTTCTTGTCGAAACCAGTTGGAAAAAGTGTACCAATAAAAGTGGTTAAAACAACGTTGTTTTATTTTATAAAGTTTCTTCCATATAATTTTATGAATACGTATAAATATTATAAAATGTCCCCTCAGCGCGGGTGACAACACAAAGTGAGGGCATGTTATTGGAAAATATAATTATGAGTAAATAAAAATAATTCAATAAATAATGTGTCTCTAGACTGTTTCCAATTAAACAATCATCAATTGTTTGTCGAAATTTCCCTAATGTTAACCAGTGATTTCGATCATTTTCTTTGTTTTTTTGAAAACTTTCAATTCCAGATTGATCTCTCCTTAAGTTTGTAATTTAATTGGAATAAATATTTTGAAAAGTTGTATTTTTTCGGTATGGAACCCTTTAAATTGTATTTTACATTTATATTTTATTATGTGAGAAAAAAATATTCGTTTGACGAGTGTTTCACACAACGAGTATTATTCTGAAACGAACCGTTTTCGTTAAAAGAGGTTCCACCGTATATAAAAATTCCTACCACGGTACAATCTCCGACGTTTTAGTATTCCATACGACATTCTGATCCGTATTTTCCTTAGCAGAATACGTATGTAAATAGATATTATCAGTATTCTCTCCATTATTCACGATGAGTTTTTGATATCTGGTGATGTTTTTGAAAAACAAACTTGCGTGACCTTTATTCATTCCAAATTTCCATAATATGATTATATTTTACTTTATTTTACTTTCTTCAATCTTTGTCTCTTTGCAATATATATTTTTCTACTGTATGACAAAGGTTTGAAATACAGATATGTTATATTCGCGGGTATTAAGACAGGCGCCGTGGGTAGATGCTCAACCAATTTGATTCCCGCCAAGTAAAAATTAAATTAAAAAAAGATTTATTTTTCATTGGTCTGGGTATTTGTGATGTATTTTTCACTTAACCTTCCATATCCTCACTATCCTACCTACAGATAACCCTCTAAACGTAGAAGGGGCTTTGCGGGTATTTCCTTTTTTTTTAAGTACATATTATAAATGAAACGGATATCCAATGACTATCCGGTATTAATCCTATCCGGCCTTGTTTTACTATCACTCCAAATACTTGATACTAGTGAAACCGTTTCTTCTGAGAATTTTTCTTATATGTAATATAAAATTACTGAAGACTTTTTATTTCCAAAAACGGTCTTATTTTGGTGTGTAGAAAATCAACATTTTTTTCCTCAAATATTGACCGATTTTTATATCGTTTTCTAATATTAGAGTAAAATATTCAAACCACTCAAATAAAAAAGTATTTTGTAAAATAAAACATACTTAGCAGAGAACTTTATGAAATGTATGTGAAATTCTTTCCAAATTATTTTACACATAATGAGACGCTTAGACGCGTCGCTCACTCCTTTCAACAACGTCAAATATCAAAAATCATCAATTTTCAGCTGTGCGTTTTTTTACAATGCCCAGAAAATGTATCCCAGCAAAAGCGGCATATTTTTAACAAAATATTTACCCGCTACAGGGAGAAAGTGTTGTTTTTGCATTTTGAAGAAAAGGTATTGTTTAATTATTCCTTTAAATGTAACAAATGTTTTTTAAATGGAGAAAAAACCTTCAGGTTTTACCTAAAAAGATCTGTTGCACAGTTAAAATTTCAATAAGTGGCTTGATATTTATTTTTAATACATTTCGTTATATTTTTAAACTTTAAAAACGATCTCCTGAAAAATCAAGTTTTTTGAAATATGACGTTGTTGAAAGAAGTGAGCGACATGATATATAATTTTTGTTTACTTTTTTTTTACTGATATATAAATCCGGCATTTTATACAAAAAAAGATCGCGCCAACTGCTCTATGAGAATAAACGCAATATGAACAATGTTTTTTGTTGATTTGGCGTTAACTTTGTGGAATAACGTTTCAATTTAAATATAAAAAATAAAACACTAGTCAAAGACCGTTTTTGAGTTAATTAATGTAAACACGACTAGTTTTGAGAACTACAGATGTTCTCATCATCACATGGAAATACAAACATTTCGTAAGTTAGCTGGAAGAGCGTCGATACGTACCCACATAAAATTTGTAATATATTTTTATTTTAAGGAGATATCTGATTTCAACCCCTATTAGAGTAGGTATTATAGTAAAGGGGATGATTTACAAAGAACAAATAAAAAATATTCAAACGCAATAAAAACAATTGATTTGTTCCCTTTCAGACTCTATCCATATCCAAGGGGTGGACAAGGCATCGCATCAAATAGCTGCAGTGTTAACTTGTAGTTGGTTATCTAAAGTCCTGCCCTCGTATGTTTTTTATAATACATATTTTTTATTAATTATAAAAATAATAAAAAATATCAAAAATAATGTTTTGCCTTGTTTGGGCATTATCAAACTACTGTTTAAAAAATGCACTTGTTTTTTTACCACTTAAGTTTATTTTACTATGATAACTTGTTTCGGAAGCTATGCTTCCATCTTCAGGTCTAAATGTAAACTAAAATATAATAAATAATTATCTGTTCTACGAATTCAAGTGGTAAAAAACAAGTGTTTTTCTTTTACAACTTCATCATGTCTTACCACAAAATGAATGCCGAAACAATAAATAAAAACTGGCATATTTTTTAAAAATATTTTCAAATAAAATATTCAACTTCAGAGACCCTAAAAATCAGTGTTGAATTTTGATATTTAAATTCTACGTTTTATTTCCTTACATTATTTTTTTTTCTTATATGCCTGCTGACAGGCTTATAAAATTCAGACTTAGCTAGTTATACCATAAAAAAATTGCGCATTTTTGTTGAATTATACACGTAGGGTAAACTCCCCCAAACTGTCTCTCAAGCCTGTAACAATAATAAGATACGAAGGGAAATTGGGTGTTTGAAATGTTGTTTGGAAGAAAAATGAAGATAAGAATGACGGAAAGAAAATGGAAAAAATGACATTATGTTTAACAAATCAAACGGTAAAATAAACACGATTGTGACGGATGGAGTTGGGGATACTCTTTCGTTTATGATACGGCTTTTAAAATATGTATTTCAAAATAACAATGAAAATATGTTAAAGATGATAAGATTTTAAAGAGCCAAAAAACCTTTGTGTTATAAAATTTAAAACAATTATTTGTTTATGAACAAATGAAACTTTATAAATAAAAATATAAATCGTTTGTTCAAAATCTTAAATCATTCAATCTTTCTCGAAAAAAAACTACTTGCATACCAACTCGTAAATCGTAGAAGTGTAATTTATTAAGTAACATATACATTAAATGTATACATTTTTAAAACTTATTTATATTATTTTAAGAAGAAACCGTAAAAACCGTCTAAAATTTGGAATTAGCTTCACATACGGTGTTTGAAAATGTTGCGGAATGCATCGAAACACGTGTCACAAAAGATTTTAAGAAAAAATGGTAATTTTAGATAAAAATGAATACTTTATCACAGAATTTATTTTCATCAATTGATTCGGCAGCCACTTTAATATAATTTATTTTTGAACAACAAACTTTGTGAGTTTTCATTTTATAATTAAATTGTAACTTTGTTTTAAAATCACTATAAATATTTTATTATAACTTAATTATAATGTCGACTAGTTTCGAAGCAAACCGCTTTATTATCAAGACTGATCAATACTAATCAGTCTTGATAAAGAAGCGGTTAGCTTCGAAACCGGTAGACATAATTAAGTTATAATAAAATATTTAAAGTGATTTTAAAACAAAGTTACATATTAATTATTATTGATAATCAGTAGTGGGCAGCATGGTAAACGTTATACGGATGTACGATTACATAATGATTGAGCCACCAATGCCAGGTCATAAGTTCTGAAATCCTCAAACTTCCATGGTTCTTCGTATAAAAACTATAGATCCCTCGTCGCAGTTTAAACACCTTTAATATCTTTATATATCATTCGTAGAGAGAAAAATCCAGTGCCAGAATATATATTAAAACTCAACGATATAAAATCTGTGGATAAACTTAACATTTAATTTGAATACGTAATATTTCTGAAAATAAAATAATTCAATTTCGATTTTCAATAAGTTTGATTTATGAATAAAATGCATAACTGAATGCAATGCTTCATTCTTTTTATAATAATTGTTTTTTTTTTTGTTTAAATAATTTCACATCGAGCTAAAAACAAAGTTTTAATAAGAACAAAACTATTCATGAATTTAAAATCAAAATTATGCTTTGATCTTTAAAAAAATTCAAAAAAATGTTTTTTTTTAAGAATAAAGCCTTAGTATTTTTGAGATAATTATCAGGGTAAAATTTAACTTTAAGCTGAATGTGAAATATTTTACTTAAACATTGTTTAAATATTTATTTTAAAAAAAAAGTATTTCATTCAGTTGTTTTAACATAATAATTTTTATAGGTCTAATTAAAAGTCATAAATTTTCTTTTCAAAGATCAATAACTTTGAAGAGTAAAATTTTAGATTTTTATTCGTTGTAGGGAAATTAAATTAAATTGAATAATCACGGTAATATTTTTATTGAGTTATGTATCGTAATCGTGTGAAGCGTAAATAGTGTTGTTAAAAAACAGTTATTTAATAAAATAAAGGTTCGTTTATAATCTAAAAAATAGTACATACTACTAATCAGTCCGTAATCAGTAATTTAAAGATTGAAAAACTACATATCGCTCACTCCTTTCAAGAACGTCATAAATCAAAATTCGTCAATTTTCAGTTGTGCATGTTTTCGGAATACCCAAAAAATGTACTATATCCCAGCAAAAGCGGCATATTTTAAACATAATAATTACCCGCTACAGGGCAGAAAATGTTGTTTTTGCATTTTGAAGAAAAGGTATTGTTTAATTATTTTTTCTAAATACAATAAATATTTGTCAAATGGAGAAAAAACCTTCAAGTTTCATCTCAAAAGATCTTTGCACAGTAAAAAGTTTAATAAGTGGCTTGATATTTATTTTTAATACATTGCATTATATTTTTAAACTTTGAAAACGTTCTCCTGAAAAATCATGTTTTTTGATTTATGATGTTCTTGAAAGGAGTGAGCGATATGAGACTTTTCCTTTGAATATAATCGATATAATTTAGGATTTTAGTTTTAGTTAAATATTGAAATCTTTAATTTAAATGATTATAAAACAAAATCTTTTTTACTTTAAAATTTATAAAATTAACATTGATATAAAGGTTTTATTTTATTTTGAAAATAACTCCTGTAAAAATTCGACAAAAAAAATCAAAGACATTTCTTAATTACTTGGCACCTTGATTTATGTATTATCTCAAATATTCCTAAAAAAATCCCTTAACACTAAATGAAAAAAAAAACTTGACAAACTTTACTTACCGATTTGATGTGACAGAAAACTTCTCTTCGTTCAAATGGAATCGAAAAAACAGCAAATATCAAGATCAAATAGACTTATGAAACTTTAAAACTGCAATGCAAAAAAATTAAACTAAATAAGAAATAAAAATTCTATATCTCGGGAATTTTTAATCAAGTTGAAACTGGTGGATTTTATTTGAATGTGGAAGCCGGGACTTCCGTCGGAAGTGACGCGTTCTATCCGCTAGTGGTAGTGTTTAGTCCGCGCGCTTATCCAGGCTTCGCTTTATTGGAAGGTTCTGTCGCGAGACGAGCGTTTTATACGCTACTCGAGCACTGAAAATCACGCAGGGGTGCCAACCGCCCTGTGCCCGTGATAAGTTTTTAAATATATATACCTGTTTATTTTATAAATTAAAAAAAAAACAGCCGCTGCATGTTTGAAACCTCTATTGCGCAGAATGAATAAAGCTTCCCTAGTAAATGCAAATATAAAAGTGCAAATTGATATGTATGTTATTTTTTGATTATTATTGATTCCATCACTGGATTTTTCACCCTACTGCTAATGTATCAACACTTGATCCAAATTCCTCATCTATCAAATTGTTAACCAACATATGAAAAAACCAGCAGTGCAAATCGCTCACTCCTTTCAACAACGTCATATATCAAAAACTGTCAATTTTCAGTTGTGCATGTTTTCGGAATGCCCAGAAAATGTACTATATCCCAGCAAAAGCGGAATATTTTTAACTTAATATTATATTTACCCGCCACAGGGCAGAAAACGTTATTTTTGCATTTTGAAGAAAAGGTATTGTTTAAATATTTTTTTTAAAATAAACTTTTTATTTTTAAAATGAAAAAAAAAAACATTTAGGTTTTACCTAAAAAGATCTGTTGCACTATACAAAGTTCAATAAATGGCTTGATATTTATTATCAATACATTTTATTATATTTTTTAACTTTAAAAATGATCTCCTGAAAAATCTATTTTTTTGATATTTTACGTTGTTAAAAGGAGTGCGCGATATGTTCAATAATGGGTATAATGGTGAACGTTACATAAGGGTAAAATAAAATAAAATAATCACGGAAGCCAGCCAAATTTTAGGTCGTAATCCCTAGAATACTTAGACTTCCATATCTTTTCGAATAAAAATGATAGACGCTTTGTCTCAGTTGAAATATCACCTATCATATGAATTAATTATTTTTAAATAAATAGTACCATGTCCCAAGTACCCTAACTGCATATAAGAAAATTTTACATCGGGGCTACTGAAATAAAATTTGAAATCTCTCAATCATTTTCAAATTTGTTTCAATCTTTTATTTAGATTAAAAAAACCTTTAAAAAATTAAACAACTTTGTTTTAACAATTTTTTTTCCTTATCAGTACACTTTAACCTACATCTTACTTTGTCATCATCAGGGTTTATTAAATTCTAAAACATTCAAAATATAAAAATACTCATAACTAATCATATCCCCTTACCAAAAACATCCACACACAGTTTTTGGTAAGGGAATGTAAATAATTATAAGTATTTTAATATTTTTAATGTTTTAGAATTTAATAAACCCTGATAATGACAAGATTCTTGTCGAAACCGGTAGGTTAAAGTATGTAAATAATTTTTTTTAAGTGGTTAAAACAAAGTTTTTTTTAATTTTTTAAAGTTTATAAAATGTGCCACAACGTATCTGCGAAAACATTCATGAAATAAATAAAAAAACTTTTTAAAATTGCCTTAATAGCTATTTATTTGGGTAAATATATACACAAAATCAAATAGACTTCTTTGCGATGAAAAATAAAGATTTGGATAAACGACAGACGAATGTTTGGAAAAGACCGAGGTAAAAGATTTGACCCAAAGATTCATGGAACAAAAGTATATCTTGGCAAGTCATGTGGCCCGTATATCTGAGGATAGATAGACATTGCAGGGACTGGAGACCTAGAACAGGACGTAGAGACTTGGGTAGACCCTAGACAAGATGGTCCGATGACATATTTAAAGACTTGCGGGCCTGCACTGGAAGAGAGTCGCGTCCAACAGAGAACTATGGAAGTCAAAGGGGGAGGCCTTTGTTCAATACTGGACATAAAAAGTAGGCTGAAGTAAGTAAGAGAGAAAACACACCAAAAAAGTTTTTTCCTCCCCTGGTAATTGAACATGAGACCTTCAAACGATTCACGGTTGATTTACACTTATTCTCCTTCAAACCTTTATCCGCACCCCAATCGTGCATAGGGCACGCATTATATAAATACAGTGTTATCTTGATCGTTAACACATGAAGGAAAGGTAATCAGCCTTCCATTTCAGGTACCAGTCCAGGGTAATATTGAATAAATATTACACTTACATTCACAGTTATTGTTTATTTATTGATTTGGCGTTTAATTTGCATAATTCCATTTTAATCTATGTATTAATTTTAAACCAAACACAGATTTTTTGAGTCTACGAAGTTGTATTTTATTAACAAAAACACATAAAAAATTTATATTGTGACAATTGTTTCGCCTAGTTTTGGCATTTTCAAACGGATGTTTGAAAACAAACTATTTAGGCGAAACAATTGTGACAATAATAATTTTTTATGTGTTTTTGTTAATAAAATACAACTTAGTAGACTAAAAATCTGTGTTTGATTCAAAATTAATACATAAATTCACAGTAATTTTTTTATTTGATTTTTTTATAATCTAATTTCATAATTATTCATTCGTAAACAAAGTCTCGATGGTTTTATAAAAAGTCTATTAGTACGAGTTTTTTTATGAAGCTTTTCTTTTCCAAATCAGTCGTGTTTAATTTGGCTCAACCCTGTTTGTACCCTGTAGCTGTAATATATGGACGTTCCACAGGTATTCGCCTTCTCCACTGCGCATAGCCATGGTAACAGGGATGATTTTTCATAGAAAGAAAATGGTTTCGTGCGCACAGCGTAAAAAGGCGGGATGCTATTAGATTCGGTCATATAATTTTTTGAGAAAGTATAATTGTACTTTAATCAAGATGTTTGCCATGTTATTTAAACCATCAAAGCATTACCTTGCTTGTCAAAAAGGTTAATTGATATATTGAAGACAAGATTTCAATTGCTCTCATTACATTCAAATTTAAGTGGTTTTCAAATAATCATATGTTACAATGATTAAAGAAAACACTTGTTTTTTACCACTTGAGTTTTATTATAGACTACATGTATCATTGTTTCAAAATTCTTCACCTTTGCATTCCATTTTTCCTTTGTTTTCAAACTCCGCCCCTTGACTAACCCCTTCCCCTTACTTTCCCCTCTCCTTATTTATAGAACAATTTTATATTTTATATTTTAGTTATTATACAGACCTGAATGATGGAAGTTTAACTTCTGAAACATGTAGTCTATAATAAAACTCTAGTGGTAAAAAACAAGTGTTTTCTTTAATCATTGTAACATGTCTTACCACAAAGTTAATGCCGAAGCAATTAATAAAATAATCATATGTTATTTTATTTATTGTTTCGGCATTAACTTTGTGGTAAGACATGTTACAATGATTAAGGAAACACTTGTTTTTATACCACTTGAGTTTTATTAAAGACTACTAGTTTTGGAAGCTAAACTTCAATCGTCAGATCTGAATAATAACTAAAATATAAAATAAAAAATTGTTGTATAATTAAGAAGAGGAGTAAGTTAGGGAGAAGGGGGTTAGTCTAGGGGTGTAGTTTGAAAATAAAGGAAAAATGGAAAGAAAATTTTTTGAAACAATGTGTAACTCTTTAACTTTTTAAAATTAAATTAAATTAATGTAGACTGAATGTTAGTATTGAAGTGTTAAGATAAAAACAATCCTTACGGCCCTTAGATGCTGTCAAGACCAGAAGTCAAAAAAGCACAGCTTTCTTTTGCTTGTCTTTTAAATGTCGAGTTATTCGAATTTAAAAACTAAATAAATTACTGAGTTTTTATTTATTTGCAATGGAAAAATATAAAAAAAATATTTATTTTATTTTATTTAAATTACCAAATACTTAAAGTTAAAAATCTCATTTTAATTTTTTTTACTTTATACACATTACTAATCAATGTTAATTGTTTGAGCTGTGCTAAAATGCTGTGTTATCTTGATCGTTTACACATGAAGGAAGGTGATTAGCCCTTTGTTTCAAGTACCAGTCCAGGGTAATATTGAATAAATCGTGGGTATACTGGCAAGAAACGTTAATTATTATATAAAATCCCTGTTTGAATAATCCCTGTTCTTTGAAGCTTTTAGCCTGAATAAAATACACTAAGTAGTTTAAAATGACATTTTAAACTACTTAGTGTATATTATTTCTTGACATCTCCATGAAGAAGAATATGGAAGTCTGGGCATTTACGGGGCTGACGACCACCATAGGCTGGTTTGAGTGATCACTTTACACACGTGTAACATTCACCAATTCTACCCATTATTGACAATGGGTAGAATTGGTGAATGTTACACGTGTGTAAAGTGATCACTTAAACCAGCCTACGACGGTCGTCAGCTCCGTAAATGCCCAGGCTTCCATATTCTTCTTTATCTTTGATGAGATGTCAAAAAATAATATGAAAATAACTCCTGTGATTGGAGATAATCCAGATTTTGTGAACAAGTATTTGGACACACTCAATATGTTGTGCTTAGTGTATTTTGCCAGTTTATAGAACGTTGAAAATTTTATAATAAGTATATGATAACGTTTTTTGCCAGTGCCTACAAAATATTATGGTGGAAATATATTATACATACACAGCATATTTCATACGTTTTAAAATACCTTCGAATAGGTACTTAGATCATTAGTTCATAGTATCTCATTTTCCATGCGACTTCAGAACAACGTTTTACAACTTTCACAAAAATAACTACTTTACTAAAGTTGTCAGCTTAATTACTTCGTTTACCAATACAAGTTTCTTAAGAGTTTAGTTTCAAAACAACTTTTTTTTTGCCCGATGGCTCTTTAAGAACATTTTTTTTCTAAATACGAGCATATATTTCTGCCCAATTTAAAAACATCCACCAACTGGAAACAGTGATCTTCATCGCGTTATGTTTAAATATGCATTTTACTATCTTTCGTATTGTTTTCATAAAATATTTTTAATATCCTTTAATGACGGTAATATTTTTTCTTCGGTCTTTCCCTGTTCTTAATTCCATCTACATTCAGCTCATATTTACTTAACTATTATTTTTTCATTTATTCGTTCTTTATATCCAAACCATCTCAACACACCTTTCG